>NC_041383.1:230340205-230387750 GCF_002162155.2 Triticum dicoccoides
CCGCCGCCTTACGCCGTCGCCACCGCCCGCCGCCACCACCCGGCCCCCGCCCCACCGCCGGAGCACCCCGCCGCTGCCGCCGGACTTCACCGCCGCCGCCGAAATCCCCGCCGGAGCCGCCACCGTCCGTCCCGAGGTAGCCGTCGTCGTCACAGGTTTTCGGAAGAAAACCGTGCGGATTTTTTTAAACCCGCGGTTTATTTTCTTATTAGATCAGTTTATTTTTTCCGGTTTAGTTGATTAGCGAACGCCCATTCGTAAGTTCATTTTAACGAACGGTTTTCACCCGTTAGCCGCAGACAGCGAACGTTCGTTCGTTAGCCAGTTCGTCAGTTTTCTTTTTCCAGGAATTTTCCCGATTATTTTCGATCGCGACTTCTGCCCTGATTTTCATTTTAGTTTATCTTTTCGCTCGTTTATCAAAATCAGGTTATTCAAGTGCCTAGAGTTTCGTATCGAAGCCCTCTTTCTATTTAACCAACTTAAACAAGTTTTTGCTACTGTAAAATTTGGCTTAAGTCCAGATTAGTAAACGAAGCTTGTTTCCTTCGCAGTTTGAGTTTCGTTGCTTCGTTTGATTTGATTCTTGTTGCAAACTGGAGTTCTTAAGTTGAACTTTATGGTTAGATCTCTTATTTGAGTTTTACCCGTGCTTATAGTTGAGTGCTTATTCTACGCTTGCTTGTTTATGATAGAGTTCCCGGAGTGCGAAGCGTGCTACTACGAGTCTCTAGGTTTCGGATCATCAGCAAGGCAAGTAACACTTTGATGATACCTCTTTACTACCAGTTTTATTGCATTAGATCAATCTTCACACAATTGCATGGTTAGGATCTAATTAACATGTGGGTTTGGGGAAGTAGATAGGGTAGTACCTATTGTCCTGTTTATTATCAAACCTTTGGGAGTTCCTTCTACGTTGCTTATATTGCTATGTTATGCTTGTAGACGTGGATTGGGTGAGTGTATCCATGATAGATGTGAGTATTGTTATTTAATGGTTAACTTGAGGTGGCTACTTTAATACACATCTGGGTGGACTGAGGCACCTGGGGACCCAATGTTTCCTGTTTTTTGGGAAATCCCGGGGTTACCGTGTGATTATCCTATGGACTGCCACCCAGGCTCAAAGGGATCATAAGATTATTCATGCTAGAAACTTTCGTGTGCAGCCACAAGCTATTATGGGCTCTAGCATAGTTGAGTAAGTTACAAGACCTCTTTCAGTGGTGGGCTAGCAGATGTAGGGGAAAGTAGGTGTAACTGTCCACCCAGAGTAAAGAGCTATTGTTTCAGAAAGACTGTGTCTCGATTCTCCGACCATGGATGTATTCGAGTCCTGTGGGGAAAAGTGCGCAAACCTCTGCAGAGTGTACAAACTAATCATGGTTAGCCGTGTCCCCGGTTATGGACATCTTGAGTATCTGGTTCTTGGATTATCATGTTGATCTCATCACTCTTAATTAAATTTGATTGGGTTTAATGATGATGCTTAATTGGCATTGAGTTGGAGGAACCTTCTCAATGTTTAACAACCACCATGATAGTTAAATAAAATTTATTCCTTTGTTGTAGGGAAAAATTGGCTTTATGCAAAACTATAACCATAGAGCTTTCCACCAGCCATATATGCATGTAGTGGTATCATTATTTTGTTCATTACTCTCTTGTGTTACATTGCCAGCATATTCCATGTGCTGACCCGTTTCGGGCTGCAACGTTCATGTTGCAGACTTTTCAGACGACGAGTAAGGTGCCTTAGGTCGTGATCTTTCACTCAGTGATGTCGTTGGAGTTGATGGACTCACTTTATCTTCCAAGCCTTCCGCCGTTATCGATTTAGATGGCCTTAAGCCATATTTATTGTAATAAGTTCTCTTTTGAGACTATTCGATGTAATAAGTGTGTGATTGCTACTTTGTTATAAATCCTCGAGTACTGTACGTGTCAGCATTACTGATCCAGGGATGACACTGATGCACAGAGATCAGACTGTTTGAGGTCTGGTCGCTACAGTGGTTCTTGTCGATAGTTTCGGTTACATTGTGATTGTGTGGATCCATTCAACTACGTTGGGTCGTCCACTTCATGGATTCGGTGTTCTTCCTAGCAGGATTTCAGGCAAGATGACCGTTACCCTAGATATCACTACTATCTTTGCTTTTCTAGTTGTCTCGATGCTATCGCTATGTCGCGCTACCTACCACTTGTTTATCAAGCCTCCCAAATTGCCATGATAGCCTCTAACCTTTTTCACCACTGCAGCAAACTATTGTTTGGCTATGTTACCGCTTTGCTCAGCCCCTCTTATAGCGTTTCTAGTTGCAGGTGTAGTGTAGGTTGTTCCATGTTGGGACATGGATATCTTGGGATATCACAATATCTCTTATTCAATTAATACATCAATATACTTGGTAAAGGATGGAAGGCTTGGCCTTTTGCTTGGTGTTTTGTTCCACTCTTGCCGCGCTAGTTTCCGTCATACCGGTGTTATGTTCCTTGAATTTTGCGTTCCTAACGTAGTCGGGTTTATGGGCCCCCTTGATTCTTTGCTTAAAGTAATGCTTTCTCGAGGAGATCCAACTTTGGTTTTTCCATTGCCTAATAACAACTAAAATCTTCATAGGGAGTAACTAACCTGAGGATTCTTAATCAACAACCCCGGGCCAGTGCTCGACATGAGTGTTGCTCCACCTACCTAGCAGTCGGCAGTGCCGCCTCGGGGCCACTCGAGGTCTTTTGGCTATCATCCACTTCGCATAGACGGGTGAGCTCGTAGATAGAGACCGCGCAGCTCTGGACATGGATTTGACTCACCGGGAGATCTCCTTGGGATAGTTTTCCTTTCTTCGAAGAGCTTGTGCACCGTGATTTCGAGGATACTCGGGGTGTCCCGAGATGGAGAATTGCCTCCGCGGATCGTGAGAGCTTATCATGGGCTTAGTTGGGACACCCTTGCAGGGTTTAATATTTTAGAAGCCGTGCCCATGGTTATGTAGCAGATTGGAAGTTTTTAATATCCGGTTGTAGAGAACTTGACACCAGATACGAATTTAAAATACACCAACCGCGTGTGTAACCATGACTATCTCCTTTCGAGTGAGTTCGAGAAGAGGACATAGTGGGGTTATGATTGACTCGTAAGTAGTTCAAGATCACTTGATCATTACTAGATTGCGACCGTTATGCGTAGTTTCTCTTCTTACTCTTGTACTCATAAGTTAGCCACCATACAATGCTTAGTGCTTGCTGCAACCTCACCACTTATCCATTCCATACCCATTAAGGTTTGCTAATCTTGATACCCATGGTAATGGGATTGCTGAGTCCTCGTGGCTCACTGATTACTACAACAACAGTTGTAGGTACAGGTAAAGCGATACTTTGACGCGAGAGCGAGGCTTTGCTTGATTTGGAGTTCTTCTGCTTCTTCTTCTTCATCGTTCAAGGGATAGGTTCTGGGTCGGGAGCCTGGGATTATCAGGGTGGATGTTGTTCTTTTTATTCGTTTGATTTCATTTGTAGTCGGATCCTGCTCTTCTCTATGATGGTTGCTATGTATTGATGAACTGTTGTATTCATGTTGTAGCTTGTGGAGAGTGTAAGCCTTTATCTTGTATTCTCATCTGTTCAGTACATGCTATGTTCTAATGATACCCACCTTGCTATGCGCTCGAAATGCGGTTGTGCCCCAATCATGAATTCATCATGTGATTGGGATAGAATCGCTTCTTGGGTGCTACAAGTTGGTATCAAAGCCTTACCGACCGCAGGAGCCCCCTTGATTGATCGAACCGTTGCCATTGTTGAGTCTAGAAAAAAAATTGATTCTAGCTATATACCGGAGAGTAGGAATTCTTTTTACTCCTTATCCCCTTCGTCGCTCTGGTGAGGATTATTGATGACCCACAAGTATATGGGGTCAATTGTAGCCTTTTTGATAAGTAAAAATGTCGAACCCAACAAGGAGCAGATGGAAATGACAAGTGGTTTTCAGCAAGGTAATGTCTACAAGTGCTAAGATTTTAAGTAGCAGAGTAGTTTGATAGCAAGATAATTTGTAACGAGCAAGTAACGGTAGTAGTAACAAAAGTGCAGCAAGGTAGCCCAATCCTTTTGAGGAAAAGGACATGACAAAACGATCTCTTATGATAAGCAAAGTGTTCTTGAGGGTACACGGGAATTTCATCTAGCCACTTTCATCATGTTGGCTTAATTCATGTTCGCTACTTTGATAATTTGGTATGTGGGTGGACCAGTGCTTAGGTGTTGTTCTTACTTGAAAAAACCTCCTACTTATGATTAACCCCCTCGCAAGCATCCACAACTACGAGAAAAGTATTAAGAATAAATTCTAACCATAGCATTAAACTTTTGGACCCAATCGGTCCCTTACAGAATAGTGCAAAAGTAGGGTTTAAGCTTCTGTCACTCGCGCAACCCATCATATAATAACTACTCCACAATGCATTCCCTTAGGCCCAAATATGGTGAGGTGTCATGTAGTCGACATTCACATAACACCACTAAGGGAATCACAACATACATATCATCAAAATATTGAACACATATCAAGTTCACATGATTACTTGCAACATGATTTCTCCCGTGACCTCAAGAACAAAAGCAACTACTCACAAATGATAATCATGCTCAAGATCAAAGGAGTATTAAATAGAATAATAGATCTGAACATATAATCTTCCACCAAATAAACCATATAGGAATCAACTGCAAGATGTAATCAACACTACTAGTCACCCACAAGCACCAACCTATAGTTCCGATACGAAGATTGAACACAAGAAATGAACTAGGATTTGAGATGAGATGGTGTTGTTGAAGATGTTGATGAATCTGTCCCTCCCCAAGATGGGAGAGTTGTTGGTGATGATGTTGATGATGATTTCCCCCTCCGGGAGGGAAGTTCCCCCGGCGGAATCGCTCCACCGGAGGACAAAAGTGCTCCTGCCTAGATTCCACCTCGAGACGGAGGTGTTCATACCGAAAGTCTTCTCTTGATTTTTTTTCTAGGTCAAAATGACTTATGCACCAGAAGAGGGGCACCGGAGGTGGGCCTGGATGAGCACAACCCACTAGGGTGTGCCTTTGGGCCCAGGCACGCCCTGGTGTCTTGTGCTCACTAGGGTGGCCCCCTCCGGTACTTATGTGCTCCAGTATTTCTTATTTATTCCATGAAAAATCCTCGTGAAGTTTCAGCTCATTTGGAGTTGTGCAGAATAGGTAGCCTGACATAGCTTTTTCAGGTCCAGATTTCCAGCTGCCAGAATTCTCCCCCTTTGTGTGTACCTTCCATATTATGAGAGAAAAGACATTAGAATTACTCCAAAAAGCATCATTATGCAGTGAAACAACAAAAAATAACAGTAGGTAAACATGATGCAAAATGGACATATCAACTCCCCCAAGCTTAGACCTCACTTGTCCTCAAGCGTAAACCGAAATCGAAAAATATGTCCACATGCTTAGAGAGAGAGCTGTCGATAAAAACGAAAATACGGACATAGCAGCATCATGTAACTTATTATAATAGCAACAAACTTTTAACATAAAACTTTTATCATAGAACGTTTATCATAGACTTCTCATGAACAAGTGACAATTCATCACAACATCGAAGTATAAAACATAAACTCTATTGGAAACCAGCAAACTATGAACTCAGACAACTTTGCAACTACAATTCATCATCTTTCCAGGAAGGGTATCGTATCGGAGCCTTTAGGCAAGCTCACATACTCAACCATCATTTAATCTTCTATGATTGCTAGCACTCACCACATACACATGAGCAAAACGTTTCAACCGAACACATAGAAAGATAGGGGCTTATTGTTTCGCCTCCCAACGAATTCACCTCAAGGGTGATGTCAACAATAATAACTCATGCTACCCATATTCAACTGGATATATGTACCTAGATCTTTCCTCACCACATGATGCTTGTCGAAGGAGAAAGTAAAAAGGGATAGAGAGAAGAACTTTGACTCTTGCTTGAAAGTAAATACATAAAAGTAAAAGATAGGCCCTTCGCAGAGGGAAGCAGAGGTTGCCATGCGCTTTTCATTTGTATGCTCAACCCCTTAGTGCAAGAGAACATCATGTTATATTGCCCCTTATGATGGCAACCTTTATTATGCAGTCTGTAGCTTTTATTCTTTGCCATCACAAGTTCGTACAACGCTCAATTTTCCCTTACACTAAATGATCTCACACTTTTAGAAGCAATTTTTATTTCCTTATTGCATCGATGACAACTTACTTGAAGGATTTTACTCAATCCATAGGTAGGTATGATGGACTCTCAAACAAGATTTGGTTTTAAGGGTTTTGGATGCACAAGTAGTATCTCTACTTAGTGCGGAATTTTTGGCTAGCAAAGATAGGGGCAAGCACCACATGTTGAGGGATATATGACAATATAACTTCTATGTGAATACGAACAAACATAAATCATTACGTTGTCTTCCTTGTCCAACGTCAACAATTTCGGCATATAATATTTTGATGGGTGCTCACAATCATAAAAGATTTCCAGGATAGTGTATTTGCATGTGAATCTTCTCTTCCCTTATTAATTCTTTCATGAGTTGCATCATTGACCAATGCTATGTTTGTCAATCTACAACAAAATTTTCTACTTATACTTTTCCTTGTGTAATGTCATCACTTACCATAAGATTAGCATATGATCTTTTTCATTTATTTCCTTTCTTCTATTGAAACATGAATGTAAAGAAAGCAAAACTCAAACTAAACTTTATTATATATCTTGCACACGATTACAAAGACAGATCACTAAGTAAACTCTCGAAAATAAAGGATCGAACTAAACTTTTATTCATCTAAAGCAAAAGATAACTGTAGATCGAACTAAGGAAAGTAAAGGCAAAAGATAGTGTAGATGTAACGATACCGGGGCACCTCCCTAAGCTTGGCGAAAGCCAAGGGGAGTGCCCATACTCGATACTCAATTTTCTTTTGGTGATGAAGAAGGAGGCGGTGGTGATGAAGTTGAAGCATTCTTGTCCTTAGGTTTCCACGGCAGAGGCTCACCATCATAAGAGCAAGTGTGAGTCTCCTGGGTCTTACGACTGGCAGCAAAACTGATACCTTTAAAACTTGCCTCATATTCAAAGACTTGGTTTTGGAGGTCGTAGATCTGGCTCTGGAGGAAGTTGATTTGCTCGTTGAAGGAGAAGATGATGTCCTTCATGGACTTGCCATCCACCTTGAGATCACGGGTATAGTCCGCGATCATGAGGTGGTTGGCATTGAGTCCATGTTCCACCATCCCCTTGCACCGGAAGACTTCCTGCTCCATAGCTTCAAGCATGGCCTCCACAGATCCAGTTCCCTTGGGGACTTGCACATCGCGGATGTGCAGCACCCCATCATGCATCTGGATAGCTTGAGGGTGCTGAATCACCTCTCACAGATATGGGTTGATGACGTTCTCGAAGAACTTGTCCTTGGAGGAGCTTGAAGCATCCATGGTGGATTAGATCTCACAGAAAACAACAAGAAAAGAAAACATGAGATTTCTCCGCGATACATAGGTCAACAGGTTCGGGAGTATATAAAGATATTTTTATCTTGGGAAACAAGCAAACGAAAGAAAAACAGAGTCCGAAAGGTACCCGAGGTGGGCACAACCCACCTGGGCGCGCCTGGTGCGCCCAGGTGTCTTGTGCCCACCAGGGTCACTTTCCTGGTAGTTTCTTATTTTCCTAATTTTATAAATATTCCAAAACTGACAAATAATATTTTTTTATGATTTTTCGGAGTCCGTTTACTTACCGTATCACGTACCTCCTTTTTTCACGATTCTGGAGTGTTCCGGAAGGTTTCTTTTATGTGTTCTTCCGGTGTCATAGTTTGGATAATATTGCTTTCAACATTAATGGGCGTACCTGAGATATAATGTTTTATTCGTTGCCCATTAACAACCTTCAGTTTAGTGCCTTCGGCATTGTTTATTTTGCTAGCTCCAGATCGGTAAACCTCCTCGATAACATAGGGTCCTTCCCATTTGGAGAGGAGTTTTCCTGCAAAGAATCTAAAACAAGAGTTGTACAAAAGAACATATTCTCCAACTTTGAACTCAGCTTTTGGATTCTTTTATCATGCCATCTTTTAAATTTTTCTTTAAATAACTTGGCATTTTCATAAGCTTGGGTTCTCCATTGATCTAATGAGCTAATATCAAATAACCTATTTTCACCAGCAAGTTTGAAATCATAGTTGAGTTCTTTAATTGCCCAATATGCTTTATGTTCTAACTCAAGAGGCAAATGACAAGCTTTTTCATAAACCATTTCATAAGGAGACATACCCATATGATTTTTATATGTTGTTCTATAAGCCCAAAGTGTATCATCTAGTTTCTTGACCAATTCTTCTGGGACCTATTGACAATCTTTTCTAAGATTAGTTTTATTTCTCTATTGCTAAGTTCAACTTGACCACTAGACTAGGGATGATAGGGTGATGTATTTCTATGGTTAACATCATACTTAGCAAGCATTTTACAGAAAGCGCCATGAATAAAGTGTGAACCACCATCAGTCATTAAATATCTAGGGACTCCAAACCTTGGGAAAATAACTTCTTTAAGCATTTTAATAGAGTGTGATCAACACTACTGGTTGGAATAGCTTCTACCCACTTAGTAACATAATCAACATCAACCAAAATATGAGTATACCTGATGTCTGCTAGAACTATGTCAATATTTTGTTAAAGAGGAAGCGATGATGCAGTTAGGGATGGTAGGTATTTCCCTCAATGATGAGACCAAGGTTATCAAACCAGTAGGAGAACCTCCTCACACCATGTAAACAACACCTGCACACAAATAACAAATACTCGCAACCCGACTTGTAAAAGGGCTTGTCAATCCCTTCCGGGTACGGCGCCTCAAGATAGGCAAATACCGTGAGATAAAAGTGGTAGATAGGATAAATAGATCATGGAATAAATAAATTGCAGCAAGGTATTTTGTATTTTTGGTTTAATAGATCTGAAAATAAAAGCAAAGGAAAATAGATCGCAAAGGCAATTATGATGAAAAGAGACCCGGGGACCGCAGGTTTCACTAGTGGCTTCTCTCGAGAAAAATAGCAAACGGTGGGAAAACAATTACTGTTGGGCAATTGATAGAACTTCAAATAATCATGAAGATATCCAGGCAATGATCATTATATAGGCATCACGTCCAAGATTAGTAGACCGACTCCTGCCCGCATCTACTACTATTACTCCACACATCGACCGCTCTCTAGCATGCATCTAGTGTATTAAGTTCATGGAGAAACGGAGTAATGCAATAAGAACGATGACATGATATAGACAAGATCTATTTATGTAGAAACATACCCCATCTTATTATTCTTAATAGCAACGATACATGCGTGTCGTTTCCCCATCTTATTATTCTCAAGCATCGTAAGATCGAACCCATCACAAAGCACGTCTTCCCATTGCAAGATAAATAGATCAAGTTGGCCAAACAAAACCCAAATATCGGAGAAGAAATACGAGGCTATAATCAATCATGCAGATAAGATATCAAAGAAGACTCAAATAACTTTCATGGATAAAAACATAGATCTGATCATAAACTCAAAGTTGACCCACTGGGTTTGAGAACTATGTAGACATGACCGAGGCACCTCGGTCAATAACCAATAGTGGAACCTGGATGCTCATATTGGTTCCTACATATTCTACGAAAATCTTTATCGGTCGAACCGCAATGTCAACATAGTTATTCCCTTTGTCATCGGTATGTTACTTAGTGCATCATCCCGTAACTAACTCATACCTAGTTCAATCTCGTTACTGGCAAGCCTCTTTACTTGTTCCATAGTGCATCATCCCGTAACTAACTCATTAGTCACATTGGTTGCAAGGCTTCATATGGTGTGCATTACCGTGAGGGCCCAGAGATACCTCTGTGATACTCTGAGTGACAAATCCTAATCTCGATCTATGCCAACCCAACAAACACCTTCGGAGATACCTGTAGAGCATGTTTATGATCACCCAGTTACGTTGTGACGTCTGATAGCACACAAGGCATTCCTCCGGTTTCTGGGAGTTGCATAATCTCATAGTCGGAGGAATATATATTTGACACGAAGAAAGCAGTAGCAACAAAATTGAACGATCATTATGCTAAGCTAACAGATGGGTCTTGTCCATCACATCATTCCACTAATGATGTGATCCTGTTTATCAAATGACAACTCATGTGCATGGCTAGGAAACTTAACCATCTTTGATCAACGAGCTAGTCTAGTAGAGGCATACTATGGACACGGTGTTTTGTCTATGTATTCACACATGTATCAAGTTTCCTATTCATACAATTCTAGCATGAATAATAAACATTTATCATGAAGTAAGGAAATATAAAATATCAATTTTATTATTGCCTCTAGGGCATATTTCCTTCAGGCACGACAATAAGTTGTGCTAGGGGTGACCTAACACCATGCTACATGTTACAGACGAAGCGGGAAAGCATCTGGGAATGTTTTCCTGACGTTTGGCAGTTTTCGGACAGTTGAATCAGAGGGGAAGGATCCTTGTTCATCATGCTAGAGGCATGTGACAGATGAGCGGATAGCATATTCGGATTTGTTACATTTTTCTGAGAAACTTTCATATATAAATTATTTTCATCTCACTTACTATTAATTTATATGTTTTTTCAAAGTTTTAAATGATTTTGAATTTTGGAATTAATTTAATTCGAATTTATATTAATATTAAATTGCTATGGTACACAAAAAGTGTACCCAGAGATGTGCATGTGTGGCTGACATGTGGGGCCAGCCTGCTGAGTCAGCAGATCAACTATTGACCAGTTGATTGGTCAACTGCGTCAATAGGGACCCACCTGTCATTGACTGGGCTAGCCCAGTCAGCAGGTTGACTGATCAACTGGGTCCAGTCGGACCCAGTGCATAGTGACACAGCTTCTAACAGCGGGTTTAACTAATCCTAATTAGTTTTATTAGCAGATGTGCCAACTGTTAGTGTCTATATACTAATTGACGGAGTTAGTTAGCTTAAGTTAATTGCTATCGTAGTTGGCCCACTTGCCAGTGACTGTTAGGGTAGGGGGTTAGCTGCTAATGAGCTAACACGCGGGACCCACCGGAGTTAAATCACCGGCGCGAGCTGGCGCAGCTCCGGCAAGCACCAAAGAGGGCAGCGTCATGGGGAAACGACACACACGCGACCAAATGGTCGCCCACGACCACCCAAATGACGAGTGTGATGGCGGTGCTGATACGTCTATGTCGTATCTACTTTTCCTAATGCTTTTTCTCTTGTTTTGGACTCTAATTTGCATGATTTGAATGAAACTCACTCGGACTAATGCTATTTTCAGCAGAACTACCATGGTATTGTTTTTTGTGCACAAATAAAAGTTCTGGAATTGGAACAAAACTTTTTGGAGAATTATTTAGAATATATAAAATATACTGGAGCCAAGAACCACCGGAGGGGGGGCCCTGGTTGAGCACAACCCACCAGGGCGCACCACCCCCTCCAGGCGCACCCAGGTGGGTTGTGCCCACCTGATGGCCCCGTAGACCCTAATTCCAGCTCCTTAAATACCCATATTTTGAGAGAAAAATCGGGGAGGAAGTTTCATCGCGTTTCACGATATGGAGCCACCGCCGCCTATTGTTCTTCATCGGGAGGCTAGATCTGGAGTCCGTTTGGGGCTCTGGAGAGGGGGATCTTCGATCTTCGTCATCACCAACCCTCCTTCATTGCCAATTCCATGATGCTCCCCACCGGGAGTGAGTAATTCCTTCATAAGCTTGGTGGTCGGTGAGGAGTTGGGTGAGATTCATCATGTAATCGAGTTAGTTTTGTTAGGGCTTGATCCCTAGTATCCATTATGTTCTGAGATTGATGTTGTTATGACTTTGCCATGCTTAATGCTTGTCACTTTAGGCATGGGTGTTATGATTTCAGATCTGAACTGTTTATGTTCTCACCATTATATCTATGTTCTAGATCCAATCTTGAAAGTCATATTCACCTATTACGTGTTATGATCCGTAAATCCCAGTGTGACAGTATTTGGGATACTTTCCGGTGATGACCGTTGTTTGAGGAGTTCATATATTCACTATTTGTTAATGCCTTGTTCCGGTTCTCTATTAAAAGGTGGCATTAATATACCTTAGTTTCCTTATGGACCACGCTGCCACGGGAGGGTAGGACAAAAGATGCCATACAAGTTCTTTCCATAAGCATGTATGACTATTTATAGAATACATGCCTACATTATATTTATGAACTGGAGCTAGTTTTGTATCGCCCTAGGTTATGACTATTATATGATGAATATCATCCAATGAATCCACCGATCGGATGCCTATGAATTTCCTACATATTGTTCTTGCTAAGTTACTACTACTATTGTTACTCTTACAACTGCTACAAAATCATTGCTATCACTATTACCGTTACTATTGCTGCTACCACTACTATCAAAATTATCATACTACTGTGCTACTTATCACTTTGCTGCAGACATTTAATCTCCGGGTGTGGTTGAATTGACAACTCAGCTGCTAATACTTGCAAATATTCGTTGGCTCCCCTTGTGTTGAATCTATAAATTTGGGTTGAATACTTTACCCTCGAAAACTGTTGTGATCCCATATACTTGTGGGTTATCAAGACCTTTTTCTGGTGCCGTTGCTGGGGAGCATAGCTATATTTGTTGAGTCACTTGGGATTATTATCTATTTATCACTATGAAGAATCTGAAGGATACCAAGACTAAGATTTTTCCCTCTAAGACGAGGGGAGGTAAGGAACTGACATCTAGCTCTGCACTTGATTCACCATCTATTTTGAGTAGACTTGCAACTATTAATCCTGATATGTCGCAAGTTATTGATGATCCTACTTCTGCTATGGATAATGCTTATGATGATGCTAGTACCTTGCTTGATGATAATGTGCCATTAGGTGAATTTCTTGATGAACAACTTGCTAAAGCTAAAGATATTGAGAATGTTGAAACTGATGAAACTATTGAAACTGATGAAGTACTTGAAACTGAAAATCGTGAAACACCTGCTAGACCTAGCCCTCCTAGATATGAAATTCCTAAGATACCTTAATGTTATGTTATGGACGAGGAGTTAGCTAGAGACTTTCTTGCTTGCAATGATAGAGACGACCTTAAGAAATTATTATGCAAACTGAAAGAAAAATCTTTGAATGCTAGAATGAAATGTGATCCTAAGTTTGCTACTTCACCTATCTTTGTTACTAATAAGGATTATGAATTATTTGTCGACCCAGAGTTAATTACTTTGGTTGAATCTAATCCTTTCCATGGTTATGAAACTGAAACTGTTGTGGCACATCTTACTAAATTAAATGATATAATCACCCTTTTTGCTCATGATGAGAAAAATCATTACTATTATATCCTCAAGTTGTTTCCATTCTCATTAAGGGTGATGCTAATATATGGTACAATACTCTTGCTCCTGGTTGTGTGTGTAGTCCCCAGGATATGATTTACTAATCTTCTGAAAATAATTTTCCCGCTCATAAGAAACAAGCTACCTTACAAGAAATATTTAATTTTGTACAAATTGAAGAAGAGAGTCTCCCACGAGCTTGGGCGAGGCTGATCCAATTGCTTAATTCTTTGCTCGATCATCCTCTTAAGAAAAATGAAATACTTGATATCTTCTATAATGGACTAACCAATGCTTCTAGGGACTTCCTAGATAGTTATGATGGTTGTGTTTTCAGGGAATGAATTGTTGAACAAGCTGAGGAATTATTGAATAACATATTAAAAATTATGATGATTGGACTCTTCCTGAACCACCAACTAAACCCACTCTGGAAGAGGGGTATCTTATATCTTAGTCCTTAAGATATGCAAGAGGCAAAGAAATGTATGAAGGAAAAGGTATTAAAGTTGAAGATGTCAAAAATTTACCTCCTATTGAAGAAATACATGGGCTTGATATACGGCCACCAAAGGTGGTAGAGGTAAACTCTTTAATGAAATTTGATGAAAGGGACAACCCTTATAATATGCATCCTAGTCCATGCCTTTATGAGTTTGATAACTACATTAAAAAGACACGACCACTTTAATGAGAATGTTATGAAACAATTGAAATACAACTCTGATATGATTGCTCACTTGAGTGACTTGTTATCTAGAATCTCTAATGATGTTAGAGGTGTAGGAAAACATGCCTCTATGGTTCATACTCAATTAGAAAAAGTTGCTAAATCTCAAATAGAATTGCTTGATGAAATGAACAATAATATAAATGATCATGTTGTTAGAGTAATGACTAGAGGAGGTAGAATGACTCAAGAACCACTTTATCCTGAGGGACACCCTAAAAGAATTGAACAAGACTCTAAAAGAATTAACACTGATGCACCTAGTCCTTCTAAAAAGAAAAAGAAAAAGAAAAATGATAGTACTTTGCATACCTCTAGTAAACCTGAAATAGAAAAACCTCCTAAAGATAATAATGGTGTCTCTATCTCTGATGCTGAAACTCAATCTGGTAACATTCACCTAGTGATACTGAAAAAGATAATGATGATGTTCATGAAGACACTCAACCAAACAATGATAAAGAACCAGATAATGATGTTGAGATAGAACCTATTGTTGATCTTGATAACCCACAACCTAAAAATAAAATATATGATAAAAGAAACTTTGTGGCTAGAAAATATGGTAAAGAAAGAGAACCATGGTTCAAAAACCCATGCCCTTTCCACCCAAACCAACTAAGAATAAAGATGATGAAGAATTTGAACGCTTTGCTGAAATGCTTAGGCCAGCCTTTTTGCCACTCGCTTAACTGATATTTTAAAGATGGCCCCTTATGCCAAATACATGAAAGACATCATCACTAATAAAAGAAAGATACTGGAAGCCCAAATCTCCACAATGCTTGCCAATTATTCTTCTAAGGATGGAGTGCCTAAAAAAACTTGGAGATTCGGGAATACCAACTATACCTTGCTCCATCAAAAGAAACTATGTTAAAGCTGCTTTGTGTGATTTAGGAGCTGGTGTTAGTGTTATGCCTTTCTCTTTATATGAAAGACTTGATTTGAATAAACTCAGACCAACTAAAATATCTTTGCAAATGACTGATAAATCAACTGCCATAGCTATCGGTATTTGTGAGGATGTGCCCGTTGTTGTTGCAAATGTTACTATCTTAACTGACTTTGTTATATTTGAGATGCCCGAGGACGACAACATGTCGATTATCCTTGGTAGACCCTTTTTGAATACTGCAGGGGCTGTTATTGATTGCAATAAAAGCAAGATCACTTTTCATATCAATGGTAATGAGCATACGGTGCACTTTCTGAAGAAACAATTCCAAGTGAATGGTATTAATTTTATTGAAAAATCTCCGACACTCACTAATGGAAGTTTCAACTACCTCTACCTACTGCCAAAAAGAAATATGATATACTTATTGTTGGGGACATGCATATCCCCATTGAGGTAACTTAGTGTTTTATGAAAGTTCTTCGGTTTCATGCTAATTGAAGGTGGTTATTAATAAGACTTGATCAACCTTATTAATGGATCATTTTTGAGAGAGATAAAGTTGATGAATTTAGTAGGCACCACCTTCTGTCCCTACCTTTTTTCTTTGTTTTTCTTAGTTAAATAAAATAAAATGCCATGTTTGTCCTGTTTTCTGGATTTTTCGTGCAATAAAAATGACCCAAAATAAAAGTGCTCAGAATGCCCTGAAAATTTAACATGATTTTTTCCTGAATATTTATGAATTTTTTGTACAAATAACATCAAAGGAGGGTGCACCTGGTGACCACAAGACACTAGGGTCTGCCAGCAACCCCAGGCGTGCCCTAGTGGGTTGTGGTCCCCACGTGGGCCCCCTCACTTATCTCTTTAGCCCGTGCCGTCTCCTACCTCTAGGAAAAAAATCACCATTGCTCTCTCTCTCTCTCTCTCTCTCTCTCTCTCTCTCTCTCGTGTTCTTGCTCTCAAACCCGCAGATTTTGATCTCTTTGCTCGAAGCTCCGTTTCCAAGACTGTGTTTGGGGATTGCTACTTGGTATGTGACTCCTCCATTGCTCCAATTAGTTTTTGCTTTAGTGGTTTATATTTTGAATAATTAGCTACTCTTGGTGCTGCTATAGATGAGCTTGCATGTTGAATTCTTAGAGTTCCAAGTAGTTTCAATGCTTGATAGGGTCTCTATGCATCCTTATGAGTAGTTGCTGTCAATCTTGTGAAGTTTTGTTGACAAAAATTTTGTGGACTAAAATTTTCAGAATTTTATCTTTAGGAATAAGATGGGTTTCTTTTGGAGTTCTTAGAGGAGGAGGTCTTCGGAGGCATCATCTAGTAGTGGCTCGATACGTTGGTCTTATGTTGAACCAAGCGCAAGCGAAATGCGGGATGCGGCTATCAAATCATGCTTAAGGCCGTGTAACGATTTATGGTGAGCGCAGGTATTAAGGAAGAATTTGAGTAGTATGTTCATAATGCCAAGCTCGGCCCCTACGTTGAAGATAAGTGCATTCAGCATCTCAATCTCATAGAGACCTTTACTAAGAAATTTAAATATTTTCCTCGTGAGTCTAGAGTCTCGTTTAACATGTATGATATTCCTTTTACCATGCCTCTAGAGATGTTTTCTAATATCTGCAAAACTCCGTTTTGGGGCTCGCTAGACGAACCACCAAGATCTGAATATGAGACATTCTTGACTAGTCTTTGTTACGGAGAGGTTAGAGGAGTGACACAAGGTAGAATAAAAAGTATTCATTTCCCATCCATTCAATACCTTGCACTCTTTAATGGCAAAAGCATCATGGGCAAGCAACATTGTAGCACATTGTGTGCTCTTGACTTGAGCTTTATACACACTGCCCTGACCAGAATTAGATGTTATAACCTTGGAGCGATTGTTGCACGTAGGTTGCAGCAAAACGCTGGTAGTGGCTATTTCTATGGTGGGATTTATGCTTCTCATTTAGCCAAAGTGGTCGGTGTTACACCTCTGCCTTATGACCCTATCTTACCTACTCTGTACTAAGACTTTGAGGCAATGAAGCACCATAAGTTCCTTAAGGGCAAAATCACTGATTATACTTGTAACCTGAGGTTTTATAAAGAAACCAGTATGCATATTGTGTTGCCTGCCACTGCTCTCTTTAATTATGATAGGAGAGGAAGATATTTTGTTCTGGAGAGTGAGGCACGTGCGTACAAGGCGGAGATCGAGGAAGCTCGGTCGGCTGAGGTGGTTGCACCAAGAGCCTCCGTGATCTAACACTCTGACTACTATGCAGGAAGCGGATGGTGATTACCAAGCTAGGCCAAAAGCCTAAACTTGGGGGAGTACGTGTTCCCACCGACATTTTATTCATGCTCACACATTTCATTCCAGTTGTCAGTGTTCACACTTTTTCATTGTATTATCCCTGCTAGATTTATTTTTCTCACTTTCTTGTCAGTTTTAAAAACTTTGAGAAAACCCAAAAATATTTCTTGCTTCTTTTCGGTTTTTCGTTCTAGTTTAATTAGTTGTAGTATTAAAAGAAAACCCAAAAAGATTTCTCGATTCTTCTTCTTGCTTGTTGGGAGCTCTCCCGTGTAAATAGTTTTTCTCATCTTTGTTTTTCTTCCTTCAGTTTACTTTCTTCAAGAAAAACTAAAAACTCTAAAAATATTTTAATGTGTTTCTCTGAATTTCTTTTCCTTTTTATTGAGTCATACCGAGGAGAAGACCATGATGAAAATGTTAAGTGGCTCTCATATGCATTATTGTCAATCTAACAAAGAGCCCAAATTGCTTTTCCTTCTCCTTTTTGAATAAAATGTTTGTAGATTCCAGCTTAGTTCATGACACTCTTGCACTATTATTATTTTCATATCATTCGGTCGTGCAAGTGAAAGGCAATAATGACGATTTTTGATGAACTGGTTGTGGCAGAGAGAAACGGGTATGAACTATTTTTGTGAATATGTTTAACCTAGTATCCATTGTCAGTGTCAAAACTGGCATATCTCAGGTAGGGGGCGAAGTTGCGCGTCTAAGGATTAATGGTAACAAGGGACGGTGGGAAACAATGTTTACCCATGTTTGGGCCCTCTTAAAGGAGGTAAAACCCCACGTCTTGCTTGATTGTATTCCATGAGTATAGGGGTTACAAGAGTTGATCTACCTCGAGATCATAATGGCTAAACCCTAGTTGTCTTTCCTATGATTATTCTGATAGCCTCTATGGACTAAACCCTCCTGTTTATATATATACCAGAGGGGCCTAGGGTTGTACAGAGTCGGTTTACAGGGGAAGGAAATAGCATATCCGGACACCAATCTTGCTGTCCATGCACACATGAGTCCTACGCGGACACTGACGGTCTTCCACTTTATCTCCAAGGCCCATCAGTCTGACCCATATTGAACAGGCCGGACACCTGAGGACCCCCGAATCCAGGACTCCCACAGTAGCCCCCAAACTTGCCTTCAATGACGGTGTAGTATCCGGTTTACGTCTTCCGCTTTGCAAGGCGGGTTCTTTAACGTACTTCGGATCGACAGTAGTCCTGCTTTGGCCTCCATGTTCTACTCTTATGATCCCTTCCTATCGTCGCCTCGATTTCCATGCGTTAGGTGAATGCGAATGGTCCATTATTTTTTTACCAATAAGCCCCTTGCCTTGCACGGGCGGCATCTATATAAAGAGGTTAGATCCCCAAATGCCATCCCACATCCCGCGAAGAGCATCGGAGCAAAATCACGAAAAACTCCAACATATGACGAGTGCCCCTAGCTCTTCCTCGTGCCCCCATGGCCCTCAAGAGGGTGATTGGCGAAGTTATTCAGTGTCCCATCGCCAGCTGAGTCGACTTTAGATGCAGGGATATCTCCCTCCTGCAGATCTAGTCTTCGTACGAGCAGGTTTGGCCTCGACCCAGCGGGGAGGAGAGGGTGTGCTTCGTCTTGTTTATTCTAAGGGGCTTAGGATTCCCGATCCATCCCTTTCTTAGAGGTCTATTGGAATACTATGGGATACAGCTGCAAAACCTCACGCCAGGTTCAATCCTGCATATTTTGGGTTTTGTCGCCCTCTGCAAGCTGTTTTTAGGCTGCGAGGCTTTAAACTGTGGAGAAAGTTCTTCTGCCTCGTCCCCTGCCATCAAGGTGGTTCTATATTTGAAGTGGTTGGCGCCGAAGTTTGGCGCATAGCCAGATCAGGCTACCCCGTCGGAACTCCCCGGAAGGGGTCCGAAGAATGGTCTTTGGAATGGTTTTATACTGAAGACGTTCCCCTCTCGGACCCAGTTCGGCGCGGGCTTCTCGAATTCTCCAGTGCTCCTCCAAAGAAGTTACTTAATTGGCATCCCCGGAGCCCCAAGCAAGAATATAGTGCGGAAGTAATGAGGTTAGTTAGCAAGGTCAGGTTACTTGCCCACTCCGGACTCTCGATAATCGAAATCATGGCTATCGCGATAAAGCAATGCATCCAACCCCTTCAATCCAGAGTGACCCCTTTATGGTGTTAAAATGGGGATGACGACTCATCTAGAAATAAGTGCGAGGGCCCGGATACCCCAGCCACTCTAGCCGCCATTCTGGCAGATCTTTATAAGGGGGAGGAAGAAGAATTTCTCCGCTTAAATTGTCGGGAAGGTTTTTCCATGTACAACCCCATTGAATGGGTAAGTTTGTTGATTATCAGCATTGTTCCACCTCATTATCAAGGGGTGCTAACTATTCTGATTGTCTTTTAAGGCAGACATGGATAAAGGTATCGAAAACATTCACTGCCCCTCCCCTCAACCAGAGGATCATGCTCGCAATAAAGACCCCAGCTTCCGCGAGGATCTGGATATATTTATAGAGTTTGCTGATGGAGTCTTTTATCAAGCGAGCCTTGACGGCTCGGAAGTGGCTATTACGGCCGACTACCCCAACCTTCTCCCTTTCGTTAAGGTAAGTGCTCGGAAATCATCCTCAAAAAGAGGAGCCCCTGCTCGCATTTCACCCATCACACTGAAACGTGCTTTATAGGATCGGCGCTCAGCGAGCCATACCCAATCGAGGGTGGCCCCAAGGAAGGCAGCATCTTCGCAGGGTGGGCCTTCAAAACGAAAGGAAACCGGAAGCACCGTCGAACCCCCTCCGTCATCAAAGAGGTATAACCTTTGATATGCGTCTAGGTATAAGACCGAATTTTCATATTGCTCCCTCCTCTCTCATTCCAGGAGGAGCACACGAGGAACCGTGTCCAAAATCCCGGCTAGCCGAAGCTAATCCGGCGCCAGACTCATCGACCAGGACGAGAACCAATATGAATGCAGCACCGACTCATCCACCTCATGAGGATTCGGATGACGTATCCGTCACAAATTCCAAAGTGGAGAGCATGATGAATCATCGATGACTGAAAGAGACCTTGCGTGCTCCAGCTTTCACTAAGCAAGAATTTACCACCCTCAGCATCGTGGATACATATATCCGAGCCGCCCGTGATGGACTTACCGGAGTTGCTCACCTATTTTCAAAAGATATGCAGGTAACAGTTTATGTGAAATTAATAGATACATACCAGTAGCCCCTAGACTTGAAGCGGTTTTTAGACCAACCGTTTTAAGGATCGTTATCACCGCAGGTTCTCAAAGTGAAGAATAATGCACTGTCCTAGGAGCTTGAAGCAAGCTAGACAAAGCTACATGCCGCCACCTCCGAGTTAGAGGAATTGAAGAAAGTCACGGTGACCAGTGACCAAAAGAACAAACTCGAGGCGGAGAGGGATAATCAAGCCAAAGAAATAAAGATCTTAAAGGCTCAATTATCAGCCGCACAAGAGGAGAACAAAAAGTTGAAAGGTGGCATATTTGGTATGTCCTTTAAACTATCTAGGGGACTCATATAATCTTATAATACGGAATCTTATAATATTGTTCTTGCAGGTCTGTTAACCAGGCGTCCCGAAGAAGAAGTATCCGGATTCCAAGGCGACGTTCTAAAAGAATAGTCTAGAGTGCACGAGCGGGCCCGGAAAGCCATGAAGAGTATGATCAAAGCCTTATGGCCATCCGATGCCCCTCGAGAAAGTATGGAGGGGTTAGCGAACTTGTTCAAAGGTGCCCGACACCGTTTTGAGCTATGGAAGGCGTCAGCATGTCGGGAAGGTGCATGAGAGGCATGGGCGATGGTGAAAACGCGCTACACCGGACTCAATCCGTATCATATGGCCTGAGTTGAACTTCAGGGACCAGATGGATAAGAGATTCCTACGAATTTGGTATATGACCAAGTGATGATAGATGCGAAATATTCGCAAGAAGATTGTAGGTTAGACAGTCTTATAGATGGCATAGAGAAAGAGTAGGCATTCAATTCTATGTACCAATGTACTTTATCATCGAACTTTATCTCCGGCCGAACTTGTCAAAATTTGTCATCGCAAGCCTTCGGCTTCAACCTATGAACCAAGAAGTTGGAGTGTTTTTGGATACCATGTTAGAATGTAATAAAGATTTAGTATGTCCGGAAACCAGGCAATTCGGTCATATTGCTCAAACAGGTAAAATTTGTTCTGGGAGGTATGTTATATTACTATTTAATGTAAGAAACATCTTCCAGGGAAAATAGTTCCGTTAGGGGTTCCTTTCCTTGGGTCGGCATGCTGAATTATGCATGCCTAGGCTTGAATCCGAATTACGGGCAACCTATCCCGTATTATTTTAGAAGAATTACGTAAACGTAAATAGTCTGTCATTGCTTGCCGACCAATTATTCCCTTAAGAACGCTAGCTTTCGGCTTCACCCGTCTGAGGTACAGATCCGGATAACCCTGTTGTAGCAATCATAGTGGTACTCCCTTTACACCCGAGTCGAACAATCGGGAATGTAGGGTATAAGCACAGGAGCGAGGCAACCCAGCTTGGCAAAACTTAAGTCATAGAGGTGCACATAATGGCAAAAGATGTATAAAACAAACAACATAGACAATGTAAGCCACAAGCTTTTAATAATAAGCTTCTTTAAAGAAGCCCCCAGTTATAGTGGGGTGTATACATTTAAAGATGTGTACCCCTAACAGTTTGGTAGATCCGAACATACCCTAGGATATAAAAAGGAAAAAACAAGAAGGAGAGGAGAAGGAGAACCTAGTCGAAGTAAAAAAAAGGAGTGCGACCGAACTATCCGTAGAATCTTTGGAGCCGAACGGTGTTCCATGGATTCGGCTCAAGGTGATTATCTGATGCATTACGAAGGTGATAGGCTCCTCCTGTAAGAACTTCATCTATGATGAAGGGGACCCCATTTTGCTTTGAGCTTATCCTTCTTATTCTCCGGGAGATGTAAGACAAGGTCGCCGACATTATATGTGTTGGCCCACACTTCTCTGCTTTGGTATCGCCTGGCGTGTTGTTGATAAAATGCGGAACGGGCCTTTGCAAGATCGCGCTCCTCTTTGAGTATGTCTAGGTCATCCTACCGATCGAGCTCGGCTTCTCGCTGTTCATACATGCGCACTTGAGGTGAGTCATGAATAATGTCGCAGGACAGGACAACTTCTGTGCCGTACACCATAAAGAAATGTGTGTATCCGGTCGTTCGATTAGGCGTGGTCTGCAGCCCCCAGAGTACGGAATTGAGTTCCTCGACCCATTGCTTGTCTGATTCTCGTAAGGAGTGCACCAGTCTAGGCTTAATGCGGCTCATTATCAGGACATTGGCCCGCTCAACTTGACCGTTTGTTTGAGGGTGGTATACGGATGCATAGTCGAGTTTAATGCCCAACTTAGCACACCAGTTTTTCACCTCATCAGCTGTAAAACTGGAGCCATTATTGGTGATGATGTTGTGCGGCACACCGTACCGGTGTACCACACCGAATATAAAGTCAATCACTGGCCCTGCTTCAGCTATTTTTACTAGTTTGGCCTCTATCCATTTAGTAAATTTATCTACCATCACCAGTAAATATTTATTTTTGTGTCTTCCCCCTTTAAGGGGTCCGACCATATCAAGCTCCCAAACCACGAAGGGACAAGTGATGGGGATTGTTCTTAAGGCAGTGGGAGGCATATGACTTTGGTTGGCAAAAAGCTAACATCACACACAACGTTGGACAAGGGCTTGTGCGTCTGCTCGGGTTGTTGGCTACAAAAAACATGCCCTGAAAGCTTTGCTTATGAGGGCCTGAGCTACGGCATGATGACCGCCCAAACCAGCATGTATTTCCGCCAAGAGCTGCTGTCCCTCCTCTTCAAAGATGCACCTTTGGAGAACTCCGGTAGTGCTCTTCTTGTACAGTTCACCCTCATGAACTTTGTAGGCCTTAGAATGTTGAACTATGCGACGAGCCTCATTTTGATCATCAGGGAGCTCCTGCCTATTAAGGTAGGCCACGAAAGGTTTGGTCCATGGAGCAATAACAGCCATGATCTCATGAGCAGAGGGTGTTATTTCGGCATGTGAACCCCCGATGGTATCTGTATGGTGTTCGGCTGCTGGGGGTGTGACCAGGTCCGTACTGGCGTCTCTGCTCTCGCCCTGCCACACCACAGATGGCTTAAAGAGTCTTTCCACAAAGGTATTAGGCAGGACGGGGTTGCGCTTGGCGCCCATGCAAGCGAGGATGTCGCCTGCCTGGTTACTGTCCCGAGCGACATGATGGAACTCAAGTCCCTCAAACTGAGCCGATATTTTTAATACGGCGCTTCGATATGCCACCATTTTTGGATCTTTTGCATCGAACTCTCCATTGACCTGAGATATTGCAAGGTTTGAATCGCTACGTACCTCTAGGCGTTGTATACCCATGGAGACAGCCATGCGGAGACCATGTAGAAGCGCCTCATATTCTGCTACATTATTGTAGTCCGTATACATGATTTGTAACATGTAGCGGACTGCCATCCCCGTGGGGGATGTCAGGATGACGCTAGACCCCAGTCCGGCTAGCATTTTGGAGTCGTCGAAGTACATAATCCAGTTGGAGTATGAACTATACTCTTTAGGGAGCTCGGCTTCCATCCATTCGGTGACGAAGTCGGCCAGCACCTGAGATTTAATAGCTCGGCGTGGCTTGTATGCTATTTCAAACGGTAAGAGCTCGATGTCCCATTTAGCTATGCAGCCAGTGGCATCCCTGTTGTTGATAATGTCATTAAGTGGTACTTCAGATGCCACCGTGATTGAACACTCTAAAAAATAGTGTCGAAGTTTTCGTGATGCCATAAAGACCGTATAAGCTATCTTTTGGTAGTGGGGGTATCAAGATTTGCATGGTGTGAGGACCTACGATACGTAATAGACTGGCATTTGGATGGGGAATTTATGTCCCTCTTCCCCTCACTCAACAACGAGTACAGCGCTTACTACATGGTGAGTTGCAGAGATATAAAGCAACATAGGTTCACCAACACCTGGGGCAGCTAGGATTGGGTTTCCTGCTAGTAAGGTTTTTATTTCTTCCAATCCGGCTGTGGCAGCGTCCGTCCATTCAAAATTGTCGGTACGTCTAAGTAGTCTATAAAGTGGTAATGCTTTTTCTCCTAATCTGGAGATAAAGCGTCTTAAAACCGCTACGCACCCTGCTTGTTTTTGGACCTGCTTTAGGTCTGTTGGTATAGCCAATTCTGACAGGGCTCGAATCTTAGCTCGGTTTGCTTCAATTCCTCTATGGGAAACAATGAACCCTAGAAGCTTTTCGGCTGGGACACCGAAGACACATTCTTCAGGATTGAGCCGTATATCGTATGTTCAGAGGTTGTCAAAGGTGAGGCGGAGATTGTCCACTAGTGATTTGATGTGTTTGGTTTTGATGACCACGTCATCCACATATGCTTCAACTGCCTTGCCAATTTGTTTTTCCAAGCATGTTTGAATCATGCGTTGGTAAGTGGCACCAGCATTTTTAAGCCCAAAAGGCATACTGTTGAAACAGAAACGGCCATACGGGGTGATGAACGCTGTTGCGGCCTGGTTGGACTCCTTCATTTTAATATGATGGTATCCGGAGTAAGCATCGAGGAAACACAATGAGTCATGTCCTACGATCGCATCGATGATGGTCAATGCGGGGCAATGGGAAAGGATCTTTAGGGCAAGCTTTATTGAGATCATTGAAATCGACACAAAGGCGCCAAGATTTATCCTTCTTTGGCACCATGACCAAGTTGTCTAGCCAATCCGGGTGTTTGATTTCTCTGATGAACCCGGCCTCGAGAAGTTTGGCTAGCTCTTCCCCCATAGCTTGTCGCTTGGGTTCGGAAAATCGCCACATCATTTGCTTGACTGGTTTGAACCCTTTAATTATGTTGAGGCTGTGTTCGGCCAGTCTGCGTGGGATCCCGGTCATGTCTGAAGGGTGCCAGGTGAAGATATCCCAATTTTCACGCAGGAATGCGCGTAAGGCGGTGTCTACTGCCGGATCCAGCTGTGCTCCGATGGACGTTGTTTTATTGGTGTCCATCGGGTGCACTTGTAATTTAACTATTTCATATGTTGGCTTGAAAGAAGTGGATTTAGGTCTCTTATCAAGAATCACATCATCCTTGTCCACCGCGGATCGTAGGGTGGTTAGTTCTTCGGCCGCTAAGGCTTCGGATAGTGCCTCAAGGGCCAAGGATGCGGTTTTATTTTTGGCACGGAGTGCTTTATCACTCGAAATTGTGATTATTCCATTGGGTCTTGGCATTTTAAGCTTCATGTACCCGTAATGGGGTATAGCTTGGAAGTGTGAGAAGTGTCTCACCGAGGATGTCATGATATCCGCTATTGAAGGGGACCATGTGGAAGAGCAACTCTTCGGACCTATAATTGTCAGGCGTGCCGAATACTACATCCGATTCAATTCTCCTAGAGCATCGTGCTTCTAGACTAGGGATGATGCCTCGAAAGGTAATGCTGCTTTTCTCGATGCACGTTCTATCAATCTGCATTTTGTCAAGTGTGTCCTCATAGATGATGTTAAGTCCATTGCCACTATCCATGAGCACTTTGGTGAGTCGAAAGTCGTCCACAATGGGGTTTAACACTAGAGCGGAGGGTCCTTGGACTGATTGGGCCTTTGGTTCATTGTCGGTGGTGAAAGTTATTGTCGCGTCGTTCCATGGGCTCAGTGCGATTACTTGGTGGACTTCGGCGAGGTCGTGAAGTGCCCTTTTACGCCGATTATTTGAAGAGAAGGTCTCGAAGACCATGAGGACATTAGAATCGTCCTTCTCCGGAGAGTGTTTTTCTGGAGTGATGGTGGCGAGGATGGTCAAACCACTCTTTGCTACCTGCCGGAGTACTGAACATGCACGGAGACTATGAATTGAGTTTGTAATTGGAGTCGCATGTATCGGACAGGGCTTGTCAAGGAGTTCGTCAAGAACGGACCTGTATCCCGTAAAGGGTTTGTTTTTTCTGTCGACGGACTGATAATCGGATGCCTCGTGAGGGTATATCCGTTTAACCCGGGCCACACACTGCTTAAAGGCAGCAGGTTCCACTTGGGTTTTCTGGGCCTTCCATGTGCTTTCCATCACGCAGTACTTTTGTACCACCTGTGATAGTTCCGAGAAGCTCTGTATGTGACAATGATTGAGGGCATTACGGATTCCCTCGTCGATACAATTGCGATGAAAGACCGAGACTACATCGTCGTCGCAACAATCTTTGATCTTGTCTTTAACAAGTAGGAATCTGGCCCAAAAGTGATGGACCATTTCCTGGGGTTGCTGCCATACACACATCAGGTCATATATGTCTGGAGGGCCTGAATTACTTGGAGAGTATTGATTGTGGTGGGTGGGTGGGCTAAAACTTGAATCCCGAGCCAAATTTGTGTCTGGAGCTTGCAAAATCTCTGAGGTTACTAGTTCGGGTCCGGGGAGATCCAAGTGCTCCCCAGATATGATCCTACGTCCGATCTAGAGTATGGGGGATGCGGAGTCCCATCCAAAGGAAGGGTATCCGGCTCGAGGTGTTCGGAGACCCGAACATATCTAGTTCTTAATATAGGGAGAGAGGTGTCATCGGCTCGTTCCTTGACGACCACTACCAGGTGGGTGATCAGCGGGAGATTGATTTCCCTCTGGTCAGGTTTAAGCCCGATTCGACCATAGTCCATTGAAACCCCTAGGGTGGCGATGCGATCTAGCAGCTTTTTTAAGGACGAGACGTTTGCCGGATCCATCTTTTCAGAGTACTCGAGACCAATGCAGAGGTGGTGTTTTGCCTTCGTGGGGGCGTTGTTGGCTTAATGGCCGTACGGGCACCCACGGTGAAATCGCCGAGCTGGAGGATCTGTCCTTAAGTTAGGCTCCTTCCAGAGGTGATGTTGTTGTTGATGACAAGGCGAGCCATAGATCGCTTTTCATGACTACATAGTAGAGCTCTCAATGAAAGCACCAATGTCGGTGTCAAAACCGGCAGATCTCGGGTAGGGGGGGGGCAAGCTGTGCGTCTAAGGATTAGTGGTAATAAGGGATAATTGGACACAATGTTTACCCAGGTTCGGGCCCTCATAAAGGAGGTAAAACCCTATGTCCTGCTTGATTGTATTCGATGAGTATAGGGGTTACAAGAGTTGATCTACCTCGAGATCGTAATGGCTAAACCCTAATTATCTATCCTATGATTATTCTGATAGCCTCTATGGACTAAACCATCCAGATTATATATATACCAGAGGGGCCTAGGGTTGTACAGAGTTGGTTTACAGGGGAAGGAAATAGCATATCAGGACACCAATATTGTTGTCCACGCACACAGGAGTCCTACCCGGACACGGGGGACGGTCTTCCACTTTACATCCATGGCCCATCAGTCCGACCCATATTGAATAGGCCGGACACCTGAGGACCCCTGAATCCAGGACTCCCTAAGCCATGATTAAGCATATTATGATCAAACATGTATGCAATGACAATTAAAGCTTACACTATCTCATGCCATGCTTAAGTAGCTAGGAGTGGATAATGATTTATCTTGGATGTTGACATTGTGTTAAAATGATTGTGATGTGGTTTAATGATATGGTATCCTCCTTTGAATGTTTCAAGTGGCTTGACTTGTGCTACTTCTTGAGCTTGTGTTGGTTTTTCCCTTGAAGGGGAAAGGGTGATGCAACAAAGTAGAGATAAGTATTTCCCTCAGTTTGAGAACCAAGGTATAAATCCAGTAGGAGACAACACACAAATCACCGAATACCTGCACAAACAATCAAACAACTTGCACCCAACGTGGTAAAGGGGTTGTCAATCCCTTCATGGTTACTTGCAAAGTGAGATCTGACAGAGATTGATAAACGATAAAGTAAATATTTTTGGTATTTTTGGTTTATAGATCAGAAAGTAAAAGATTGCAAAATAGTAGATCGGAAACTAATATGATGGAAAATAGACCCGGGGGCCATAGGTTTCACTAGAGGCTTCTCTCAAGATAGCAAATAATATGGTGGGTGAACAAATTACTGTCGAGCAATTGATAGAAAAGCGCAAAGTTATGACGATATCTAAGGCAATGATCATGAATATAGGCATCACATCCGTGTCAAGTAGACCGAAATGATTCTGCATCTACTACTATTACTCCACACGTCGACCAACTCCTGCCTGCATCTAGAGTATTAAGTTCATGAAGAACAGAGTAACACATTAAGATGACATGATGTAGAGGAATTAACTCAAGCAATATGATGAAAACCCCATCTTTTTATTCTCGATGGCAACAATACAATACGTGCCTTGCTGCACCTACTATCACTGGGAAAGGACACCGCAAGATTGAACCCAAAGCTAAGCACTTCTCTCATTGCAAGAAAAACCAATCTAGTTGACCAAACTAAACCCATAGTTCGAAGAGAATTACAAAGATATCAAATCATGCATATAAGAATTCGGAGAAGATTCAAATATTATTCATAGATAAGCTGATCATAAATCCATAATTCATCGGATCTCGGCAAACACACCGCAAAAAAAGTATTACATCGAGTAGATCTCCAAGAACATCGAGGAGAACATGGTATTGAGAATCAAAGAGACAGAAGAAGCCATCTAGCTACTAGCTATGGACCCGTAGGTCTGTGGTAAACTACTCACGCTTCATCGGAAGGGCAATAGAGTTGATGTAGAAGCCCTCCATGATCGAATCCCCCTCCAGTAGGACGCTAGAAAAGCTCCCTAGATGGGATCTCATGGGTACAGAAGGTTGCGGTGGCGGAAAAGTCTTTTCGTGGATGCTTCTGGTGGTTTGGGGATATATGGGAATATATAGGCAAAAGAATCAGGTCAGGAGGGTCACGGGGGGCCCATAAGGATGGGGGTGAGCCCTACCCCCCTGGGCGTGCCCTCCATCCTTGTGGCCACCTCATGGCTCCTCCAACTTCATCTCCAACTCTCCTGGTTGTCTTCTAGTCCAAGAAAAATCATCGCGAAGGTTTCATTCCGTTTGGACTCCGTTTGGTATTTCTTTTCTGCGAAACTCAAAAACAAGGAAAAAACAGGAACTGGCACTAGCACTGGGCTATAGGTTAATAGGGTAGTCCCAAAAATAATATAAAATGGCATATTAATGCATATAAAACATCCAAAACAGATAATATAATAGCATGGAACAATCAAAAATTATAGATACGTTGGAGATGTATCAAGCATCCCCAAGCTTAATTCATGCTTGTCCTTGAGTAGGTGAATGATAGAAATAGTGGAATGGTACCTAACATATTTATCCGTGTAATTTTCTTTATTGTGGCATGAATTTTCAGATACATAATATTCAAAACAAAAGTTTAATATTGACATAAAAACAATAATACTTCAAGCATACTAACAAGGCAATTATGTCTTCTCAAAATAACATGGCCAAAGAAAGCTTATCCCTACAAAATCATATAGTCTGGCTATGCTCCATCTTCATCACACAAAATATTCAAATCATGTACAACCCCGGTTTCAGCCAAGCAATTGTTTCATACTTTAGTATTCTCAAACTTTTTCAAATTTCACGCAATACATGAGCGTGAGCCATGGACATAGCACTATAGGTGGAATAGAATATGGTGGTTGTGGAGAAGACAAAAATAGGGAGATAGTCCCACATCAACTAGGCGTATCAACGGGCTATGGAGATGCCCATCAATAGATATCAATGTGAGTGAGTAGGAATTGCCATGCAACGGATGCACTAGAGCTTTAAGTTTATGAAAGCTCAAAAAGAAAAACTAAGTGGGTGTGCATCCAAATTTCTTGCTCATGAAGACCTAGGGCAATTTGAGGAAGCCCATCATTGGAATATACAAGCCAAGTTCTATAATGAAAAATTCCCACTAGTATATGAAAGTGACAAAATAGGAGACTCTCTATCATGAAGACCATGGTGCTACTTTGAAGCACAAGTGTGCAAAAAGGATAGTAGCATTGCCCCTTCTATATTTTTCTCTCATTTTTTTGTTTGGCTTCTTTGGCCTGCCTTTTTTTATTTCCTCACATGGGACAATGCTCTAATAATGATGATCATCCCACTTCTATTTACTTACAACACAAAAATTACAGCTCGATACTTAGAAATAAAATATGACTCTATATGAATGCTATCGGATTTAGGGTTCCACAAACCCTTGAGAGGTTCGAACTCTGGGGTGCTTGCGGAGATCTCAACCTATCCTGCCTGCCAACTCGCAAATCTCACTGCCTATCACGACGAGCTCGAGGGGAAAGAGAGACACAACAGTTTACCCAAGTTCGGGCCACCTTGCGGTGTAAAACCCTACTCCTGCTTTGTGGTGGATTTGCCTCGAGGTGCTAAGGAAGAACTAGTACAGTGGCGAACAGCCTCAGGAAGCGTGTTCTTGAGCTCAAGTGAGCTGGTGAAGTGGTGAGGGTGGCATGGAATCAATCCCCCTATTAGTGGTGGCTAGGTCCTATTTATAGTGGCCTTGGTCCTCTTCCCAAATGTAGGCGGGAAGGGATCCCACAACGGCCAAATTTGAAGGGAGACAAGAAGTACGCCCTATCCTGACTAAAGTGGTCTTCGCCTGCAAAATCCATTGGTTGTGACGCTACAGTGGGCTCGGTGGTGACCTCCGTCTTGTCGTCCTGGCGGTCTTGGTCTGGTTGCACCAGAATGGAAACCTTTGGTTGATTCCTTGGAACTCTGCGCCTGCTGCTTGCCTCCTTTGCACCAAAGAGGAAACTGGTACTCTGCGCCCGTTGGTGGCCGTCTGGCACTCGCCTGGCCATGGTCGTCATGGCTCACGTCAGTCGAACCTCATGAGGTGGGCCTTGCATAGAAATCTCCGCTCCTCAGGAGCCGGCCTAAGGGGGCCGATCCCCTTGGAGGTCTTGGTGTCGTCCGCCTCGCGAGGCTTGGCCCCTCGCGAGGTTCTTGAATAGTTGATGCTGAAGCTGGGCCGTAGAAGGTTGTCGATGAAGCCATGTCGTGGGCTGCAGGCAGGCAAGTCTGGGTACCCCCGTATCCAGAATGCCAATAGTAGCCCCCGGGCTCAAGGCGCGCTCGGACTTGGCCTCTGGGCGAAGCCAAAGGGAAAGTGCGGAGCGCCGCGGGCCCTAACCGCATGCCGCCTTGGACGACGCATGGTGATTGATGGGACGTGGGCATCTCCACTTCCCCACACTGCCTCGATAACCGTCCGACTTGACGAGTCGATGCTGCATGTAGAGAAACATCATTGCGTGAGATTGTGGAGTCCGACGGTTGGCCTCCCTCTGGCTATAAATGAGGAGAGGGGCGGAGCCCCCTCGCTCACCTCTTTCTTCATCTTCTCGCTGCTCGTCCCTTCTTCTTCTCCACTTTGCCGTAGTTGTGAGGCTCATGGCACCGGTGAGGAGGTTCTCGGCTGCTGAGGAAGGGAAGGCCCCTAAGGAGGGAGCAACTTCGCCACCACCCAAGAGGGGCCGCGGCCATCCCCACACGCACGTCGCGACCCCGGAGGTGGCCCCCATGGGGCGCAAGCACGCTTCTCCAGGAGCCGACGTCACCCTTGGCATCCACGACGGTGCTTCTTCTCGCAGCGGGGGCCACCGGCCATAGGGCAGCCCCCACGATGAGGGAAGGCATGCTATGGTCGCTCACCCTCCTCGACCATGCTGATGCGCTCCCGGAGTTTGTGGTGTGGTCAGAGAGGCCCGCCGGCACCTTGTTCCGGCTCCCGCACTTCTTCACCGGTGAGCTGCCAACCTCAGGGCTCGACGGCCTCTAGCTGCAGGCCGACGGCTACTGCAGTAGGGCCTCGTGGGTGGGGATCGAGGTCACCACCACGGGCAGCATGGTCCTGACCCGCGGATGGCAGGCGTTTGCCCGCACACGAGGCCTGAGCGGGAGGTGCACTCTTCACTTCAAGTACAATGTCCTTGCGACCCTCTTCGTGAGGGTGTTCAGGGAAGACGCCCGCCGAGCGGGGTGCTGCCCATAAGATGGCAGTGGCGATGATGAGCTTGGCCTTGATGTCGGCCACACCGGCGACGAGGGTGAGCTTGTGTTGGGAAACATAGCATGCAATTTCAAAAAAAATCCTACGATCATGCAAGATCTATCTAGGGGATGCATAGCAACGAGAGGGGGAGAGTGTGTCCATGTACTCCTTGTAGACCGAAAGCGGAAGCATTAGTTAACGCGGTTGATGTAGTCGAAGGTCTTCACGATCCAACCGATCCAAGTACCGAACGTACGGCACCTCCGAGTTCAGCACACGTTCAGCTTGATGACGTCCCTCGAACTCTTGATCCAACAGAGGTTCGAAGGAGAGTTTCGTCAGCACGACGGGGTGATGATGGTGTTGATGATGTGATCCGCGCAGGGCTTCGCCTAAGCACTACGATGATACTATCGGAGGAGTAAATGATGGAGGGGGCACCGCACACGGCTAAGACAATGTTGTACCTTTGGGGTGCCCCTACCCCTATATATAAAGGAGGGAGGAGGAGGCCGTCCACCAGGGGCGCGCCAAGGGAGGGGGGAGTCCTACTAGGACTCCACCCCTAGTAGGATTCGCCCCCCCCCCTCTTTTTTTCCTTCTTACGGAGGTGGAAAGGGGGAAGGACAGGGAGTAGGAGAAGGAAAGGGGGGTGGAGCCCCCTTTCCCTAGTCCAGTTTGGCCTCCTCCCTTGTGGGGGGCGCACCAGCCCCTTGTGGGCTGGTTATCCTCCCTCCCATGGCCCATATGGCCCATATCTTCCACCGGGGGGTTCCTGTAACCATTCTGGTACTCCGATTTGTACCCGATACACTCCGGAACCCTTCCGGTGTCCGAATACCACCTTCCAATATATCAATATTTACCTCTCGACCATTTTGAGACTCCTCGTCATGTCTGTGATCTCATCTGGGACTCCGAACAAACGTTGGTCACCAAAACACATAACTCATAATACAAATCGTCATCAAACGTTAAGCGTGAGGACCCTACGGGTTCGAGAACTATGTAGACATGATCAAGACACATCTCCGATCAATAACCAATAACAGAACCTGGATGCTCATATTGGCTCCTACATAATCTATGAACATCTTTATCGGTCAAACCGCACAACAACATACGTTGTTTCCTTTGTCATCGGTACTTGCCCGAGATTCGGTCGTCGGTATCATCATACCTAGTTCAATCTCATTCGGTCGTCGCTCCGTAATGATTCATCCTGCAACTAACTCGTTAGTCACATTTTTTGCAAGGCTAATAGTGATGAGCATTACCGAGAGGGCCCAGAGATACCTCTCCGATACATGGAGTGATAAATCCTATTCTCGATCTATGTGAACCCAACAAACACCTTCGGAGACACCTATAGAGCATCTTTATAATCACCCAATTACGTTGTGACGTTTGATAGCACATAAGGTGTTCCTTCGGTATTCGGGAGTTGCATAATCTCATAGTCAGAGGAACATGTATAAGTCATGAAGAAAGCAGTAGCAATAAAACTTATTGATCATTATGCTAAGCTAATGGATGGGTCTTGTCCATCACATCATTCTCTAATAATGTGATCCCGTTCATCAAATGACAACACATGTCTATGGTCAGGAAACATAACCATCTTTGATTAACAAGCTACTCAAGTAGAGGCATACTAGGGACACTTTGTTTTGTCTATGTATTCACACATGTATCAAGTTTCCGGTTAATACAATTCTAGCATGAATAATAAACATTTATCATGATATAAGGAAATATAAATAACTTTATTATTGCCTCTAGGGCATATTTCCTTCAGCTTGGCCTTGACAACGTCCACACTTCCTCCCGCAGCGGCAGCTCTTCCTTAGGCGAGAGATCAAGCAGCGGCGGCTACGACCAGCCTCCGCGCCGCCGAGCTTGAATTGAGGAAGGTGGTGGATCGTCTCGCCACCACGCCCCGGTGAAGCAGGAGGAAGGCCTGGTCTGAGCTCAGGGCTATTGAACTTGGCCTCAGGACCCGCTGCAGCCTTGCGGGCCGCTTTTGTTTAACCTTTCCTTCCTTCTGTGATTTGAAAAAAAGTATGGTGCCCCACTGGGGTGTGTAATGAACTATGGCAGTTATGCCCTTTATGTTGTGCTTATTACCTTAATGATGTGTCGTGATGTTTGTATTCTGGGTAGGCAAGGGTAGGGTAATTTAGCTTGACATGTTTGCGGCAGCTTCCCACCTTGCGGGGGCGCGGCCCTTGCCGCCTGGCGGAGCCCCCCTTCCTGATGACTCGGGGGCCACCGGTCTTGGGAGGTGCTAGAGGCCTCGGGAGACACCGTAGAGCTGCTGCAGAGCCGTTTAAAGGAAAAGAAACCTTAATGGGCACCTCATTCTTCCTTGCGTGAGCCCCTGCCATAGGTTTAACTGTGGCTTAATGCACCGCGTCGCGCTGCCGGAGGGGCACGGACATGAGAGGGCGCTGGTGCCCATGAGCTTGATCAAGGGCTCCTTGCGAGGATCATAAAGCTGAAGCACTAGGGCAACGGGGTTCGGCGAGGTGTGCTTGTGCGAGGGCGGACCCGTGCGCACACACCTGCCTAGCCCCCACGCACTAGGCGCGCGAGGAAGAGCGATGGGCAACTGCCGCCCTTTCCTGGCCCGGGCCAAGAATGAGCGTAACGAGAGGAGAGAAATCCAACTTGGCGAACCAAAACGCGAAAACTCCAAATTCCATTAAAAGATTGTGAAACAACTTCGGAAAAGCAAATGAACAGCCGTGTCCGACACCTAGTCTAGTCTTCTCACCGGCGCGGAGCTAAGTGCTGCCACTAGGACATGGGAGGGAGCCCCCGTGAGGCCCCAGGGCAGCGCTCAGGAGACTCTGGGGCATGTACAGCCCCACTCATTATTACGTGAGAGTGTCACGAGCAGAGACCTTCACAGGCCGGAGCCTTGCTTCATGGGTAGAACTTCCGGAGGTGCTGGATGTTCCAGGCGTTCTGGATGGGGATCCCGTCCTGTGTCTCCAGGTGCGTGGCGCCAGGCATGGAGACACGGGCAATCCTAAATGGGCCCCCCACACGGGAGAGAGCGTGTGCAGCCCTTCCCTAGAGAGCACACGCCTTAGGACGAGATCACCCACATCGAGCGTCCTAGGACGGACACTGCGGTAGTGGTACCGCTGCAGCGCCTGCTTGTACCTTGCCGCCCGGAGCGAGGCTTGATAGCGGCATTCCTCCCCCAGCACAAGATCCATCCCCCGCGTGGCGTCCTGGCATGCCTCGTCAAACGCCAGGACCCGCGTGGAGTGATGCTTGACCTCGTGTGGGAGAACAGCTTCAGCTCCGTAGACGAGGAAGAATGGTGTCTCGCCTGTCGGCTTGGTCGCGGTGGTGCGGATGGACCACAGCACAGACTGGAGCTCGTCGAGCCAGCCCCTGCTGCATGCCTCGAGCTTCTTCTTGAGGGTCCTTGCCTTGAGGCCTCTCAAGACTTCTGCATTGGCATGCTCGGCCTGTTCGTTGCTCTTGGGGTGTGCCACCGAGGCGTAGCATATCTGCGTTCCAAGGTTAGCACAATATGTTTTGAAAATGTTGCTCATGAACTGCGAGCCATTGTCGGTGATGATGCAATTAGGGACCCCAAATCGACTCACGAGGCCCTTGATGAACTTGATGGCTGACCCGGCTGGGATGGTGGGGACAGATTCTACCTCCGCCCACTTGGTGAACTTGTTGATGGCGACGTAGAGGTAGCGGTAGCCCCCTGGAGCTCGGGGAAATGACCCCAACATGTCCAGCCCCCAGACCGCGAACGACCACGTAAGCGGGATAGTTTGGATGCCTTGCACGGGGTGGGGATCTACTTGGCGTGGAACTGGCAGGCTTCGCAGGAGCGCACTAGTTCGGTGGCGTCATTGAGTGATGTGGGCCAATAGAACCCACTGCAGAACACCTTGCCCACGAGGGTGCGTGATGAAGAGTGTGTCCGCAGTCCCCACCATGTATGTCAGCCAGCAGCTCGATCCCCTGCTCCCTGGAGATGAATCGCAAAGAAACATCATTGGGCCTTTTGCGATGCAGCTCACCGTCCCGGATGCAGTATGCGATGGCTGGCAAGCCACACGCTCGGCATCCTCTTCCTTCTCTGGCAAGGTCCTCTGAAGCAGGTACATCTTGAACTCCTCGGTCCAGCACCCTTCCTGAGGCTCAAGCGTGAGGAGCAGGCGGACCCCTGAGGTTGGGCCACAGGCCGGGGCGCCTGTTGCTGGGGCTCGGGGTAGGTCCTCCTGAGGTGGTGGTGGTGCCGCAACGGGTGGAGCCGCCGATGGCTTGAAGAGCCGCTCTTCAAACACTCCTGGCTCCTGAGGTAGCCGCCGGGATGCCCTCTTGGCGATGTCGTCCGCCTTCTTGTTCGTACCTCATGGCACGTGCTGTAATTCCAAGCCCAAGAACCGTTTCTCCATTTTGCATACCTCTTCCAGGTATGCTTCCTTGTGCTCGTCCTTGGGGATGTACTCTTTGTTGGAGAAGTTGATGAGGAGATGGGAATCGCCCTTGATGGTGGGACACTTCACTCCCAGCGCCGCCGCGGCTCTAAGGTTGGCGAGTAGGCCTTCGTACTCTGTGATGTTGTTGGAGACCTTTTCGCCCTGCTAGAAACAGAGTTGTACAGCGTAGTAGAGCTTGTCCTTGGCGGGTGAGATGAGGATGGCTCCAGCCCCCGCGCCCTGTCGTGCGAACACGCCGCCGAAGTACATGATCCACCCATCTGGCTCCTCGTCTCCGGGCAAGAGGGAGTGATCCTTGCATATTCCGCGGTCAGGGACATCGGTCCACTCCACCATGAAATCTGCGAGGGTCGCGCCCTTGATGACCCTGGTGGTGCTAAACTCGAGCTGGAACGCCTGAAGCTCGATGTTCCTCTCTGCGACCCTCTCGGTGGCGTTAGGGCTCCGGAGTACCCTCTCTAGTGGGTAGGCTGAAACAACCTTGATGGGGTTACCCTGGAAGTAGTGGTGCAGCTTTCGGGAGGCGACGAGGAGTGCGAGCAAAAGCTTTTGGGGCATGGGGTAGCGCGCTCGTGCCTCCTGTAGCACCATGCTAACAAAGTAGACCGGATGCTCGACGAGGGAGGAGGTATTGGAGAGGTCTTGTGTCTCCTGAGGATGCTGGCCTTCAGGGGTCTCATCACCTGCCGCATCAGCCGCGGCCTCGTGAGCCTTAGCCTCAGGACTCCCTCCGGCTGAAGGGTCGGCTTGAGCCTTAGGAGGGACATTGGTTGTCAGGTCAACTGAAGCCTCTCGAGCGCCATCCCGAGGTTGTTGCGCCTTGCTTGGTAGCGAGGCGCCCTGCTGAGGGTCCTCGATCGGGCGCTCTTCCCTTAGCGCCACCAGAGTGGCGCTGGCGGAGTGAGGGGTGGTGGCCAAATAGAGCACCAAGGGCTCGAGAGGGCGCGGCACCACCATCACCGGTGGGCTGGTTAGGTATCTCTTGAGGTCTTGGAAGTCCACGTCAGCTTCAGGGGTCCACTCAAACGTCCCTTTCCTCTTCATCAGCTTGGAAAAACGGGAGGGCGCATTCCCCCAGCTTGGAGATGAAACGCCCCAGCGAGGTCATGCAGCCCGCCAGCTTCTGCATCTCCTTGAGTGTGTGTGGCGGGCTCATGTCTTCTATGGCCTTGACCTTCTCCGGGCCTTGATTCCTCTATGCGACACTAGGAAACCCAGCAGCTTACCAGAGGGGACTCCGAACACACACTTCTCGGGATTGAGCTGCAAGTCCACCTTGCACAGGCTGTCAAACGTTTCCTTCAAGTCTTCGATCAGGGTCTTTGTCAGTGTCAAAACTGGCGGATCTCGGGTAGGGGGTCCCGAACTGTGCATCCAAGGCTAATGGTAACAGGAGGCATGGGACACGATGTTTTACCCAGGTTCGGGCCCTCTCGATGGAGGTAATACCCTACTTCCTGCGCTATTGATCTTGATGATATGAGTATTACAAGAGTTGATCTACCACGAGAACGTAGAGGCTAAACCCTAGAAGCTAGACTATGATTATAATTTTTCTTGTCCTACGGACTAGACCCTCCGGTTTATATAGACACCAGAGGGGGCTAGGGTTACACAGAGTCGGTTATAGAGAAGGAAATCTATATATCGTAATTGCCAAGCTTGCCTTCCACGCAAAGGAGACTCCCATCCGGACACGGGACGAAGTCTTCAATCTTGTATCTTCATAATCCAATAGTCCGGTTGTCCGAGGACCCCTTAATCCAGGACTCCCTCAGTAGCCCCTGAACCAGGCTTCAATGACGATGAGTCCAGCGCGCAGATTATCTTCGGTATTGCAAGGCGGGTTCTGTCAGTGGGAAATGACACCTATGGGATCACTGGAATCCCTAGTACGGTTGCGGGGCGCTGGATCGTGAGAAGAGCGGGACTAGTAGACAGCACAAAGGGGATTTACGCAAGTTCGGGCCACAAAGATGCGTAAAACCCTACGATCCTGCTTTGGTGGATGTATTTAGTGTTCTGGAGCTCTTGAACTAGCTGTGGGTGCTGCTAGGTTCGAAAGAGCCGAATCCTTCTCCAGGGCGCCATGGGCCTCCTTTTATAGGCGAAAGGGGCTGCCACAGTGGCACACAGGAGGTGGAAAGTGCTACAGCGCTGTGAGCTTATCGCTGGTATTACAGGACAAAGTGCCTTTAATGCGAGGCTTAGGTGTCCCTCACTTTATCGGGGATGAGAGCGAGGCCCGTCCCATGCGTCGCCGCTCCTCCTTGCTTCGACACGTGCCCTGGCCAGCGATGCATGCGGTGCTATGTAGGCAGGCAGGTAGCTGAGGTGGCACGGTGGTGGAGCCTCCATGAAGGGCTGCATGTTGCCACGCAGGTGCCTGCCCAATTGGTTGGGTCGGCAGCTGCATGCGAATGGCGGCGGAGATTTGGCTGGCATGGGCCTGGCAGTGGCCCTGCTGGCACGCTTGGCGAGGGCCTTGCCGGGTGGACCGACAAGGGTCTTGCCGTGGCGCGCTAGCTTCCCTGGCAAGGATCTTGCCGGGGGTCTTGTGGGTTTCTTCGGTGAGGATCTTGGCGAGGATTGTTACCCTCCAATCATCACCTGATCTTGAGCATTCTATGTCTTCACAAAGATCTGCATGCCACCATGGGGGTGCCTCCCGAGCCCTGGTCCAACGTGGTTGTTGACATTGGAGGCCGTGGGTTCAAGGGTGGCCCGCTCCACTGGTGTGGGCGAGTTGCCCCAGCAAGGGGCTTGTTGGGGCTGCGGAGGCTGCCCCCGGCAACGGTCTTGCCGGGGAAACCTGCTTCGCCCATCTGCACTTTGTGGCCTTGGTCCTTGTCATTGCTTTGTTTGTCTTGTGCCTTTGGCTTCTCTCCGGCTTCCCTTCCCTGCCCTGTTATGCATGGCCGTGGCGGGTAGCTCTAATTGCCCGTGCACAAGTAAAGTGGTCAAAAGCAGAGTCCCTACTTTTGTACACCGACAGGAGCCCCCGGGCATGCGCCATACATAAGCGTAGCACGTTGTTGGGCCAGGCCCAGAATGGTGCACGGGCAGTTGGGGCGGATTTTACCGCGGTAACTGCCTCGTCCGCTGCTCTTCCCCACGACCCGCGTTGAACGCGCGACGTGGGGGTTGTGTGCGTGTGCGTGACATGGGAGGCATGTGTGGGCTAGTGTCCGCACGCATGCGTTGTATCGCAGTAAATGGGAAAGGAGGCGGCCCGCGCCTTCCCCATAAAAAGGAATAACCGCGGGCGTGCTGCTCACTTTACCCCCCCCCCCCCGTTGCGCCTTCCTCCAATCTTAGAACCGCCACCCCGTTTCTTCCTTCTTCTCAAGCCTCTCTGCCTTCGTCTATCGTCGCCGTGCTTTGGCCATCCCCTGCTTTTTCGCTTCTCGCAGTCGCCATGGCGCCCAAGTTCACCAAAGCAAGGGAGTGGCGAAGGACGCCGGGGTGACAGAGCAGCCGGAGAGCGAGCTGGTGGCGCGGCGAGCGCAGTTCACTTACTTCCCCTCGACGGTCGGCGTGTCCGAGCTTCGGGAGATGTTCAAGGATCTCTGGGGAGTGAATACGGGGGGAGAGAAGACGGGGCATCCAGCCACGCACGTCGTCCCTGCCAGCGCCATGGCCTCCCCAAATTGGTACCCCTTCTTCGTCGACTATTTCTCCTGCGGGCACTGTCCCCCCTTCTCCGATTTCTTCAAGGATATCATGCACACCTACGGCTTCCGCCTCCTGGATTTCACCCCGAATGTCGTGGCGTGCATGGCCCTCTTCGCACATCTCTGCGAGGGCTTCGTTGGGGTGCATCCCAGCACGGCGCTCTTCCGCCATTACTTCTCCCCTCGGATCCAAAAAGGGGGCGCCATCTCTGGCTGCGTCACCTGGATCCCGAGGGCCAAGGGGGCGTACCCGGACGGCGCCACGAAGGAGAGGTGGGAAGAATGGCGGGGCCGGTGGTGCTGGATTGAGGAGGACACGCCAGCATTCTGCGAGGTTCACCAGAAACCGCCGGTCCGCTGGGGCGATTGGGGCGACGTCGATGCTGATGACGTGAAGCTTACGGTCGCCACCACCAGGATTCTCCAGCTCACCCAGGCCGGGCTCACCCTCGAAATGATTGGGGTGGAATTCATCCGCCACCGAATTGCCCCTCTGCACGACAAGGGGAGGCCGGCCTGGCTCTTTGTGAACGCCGCCGACATCATGAGGCTCAGCCCTAGCCTCGACAACAACCTGACGGTGCTGAGGCACGCCCATCTCTGCCAACGGATCTTCCAGCTCAAGGTTGACGACGAGGGCGAGGTCGAGCGGTCCGGCAAGGTTCCTAGGGCTGCCGTGAAGGCCGGTAAGGTCGACAAGGAGCCCGTTTTCAAGCTGCCGCCAGGAGTGGTCCCACTGAGCAACAACTCCTGCTAGTCCGAGATTATTGCCATGATGCCGCTTTTCAATGCGCATGGCCTTGACCTGAACTGGGTTGAGACGGACGAGCTCAAGGTGCAGGAGTTCTTCGACACCTTGCATGAGGTGTACATCACCGCCGAGCCGCGGCTTATCCAAGACACCTCTCCGGCGGAGCTGGACTACATCGCCGCTAGGGTGGATGAGGCGAGGCTTGCCGAGGAGGAGGCAAAGCTCGTCAAGGAGGCTGACAGCACTAGTGGCATGGCGGACAAAGCCGCGGCGAAGGCGGAGGAGGGGGAGCTCGCCCAGTGGGCAGCAGCCGCTGGGGAGGCCAGCGGTGCCAGCACCGTGGCTCCCTTCGTTGAAGACGCCGCCGACGGGTCGTCGGAGGAGGAGGTCGAGGGGGCGAAGACCGCAACCGTTGATCCTCCGATCGCCGGGAAAGGGCGGGTCTTGCGGGGGGCCACCTCCGGCTAGCCGGTCCGCCTTGACCGGGCCGCGCAGCTGCGGCAAGCCCAGGAGGCGCCTGCGCGCCAGACGAGGGCGGCGGCGATGAAGAAAACGGCGAAGGTCGTGGCATCGAAGAAGAAGACATCTGCTTCTTCGTCGTCCAAGCGCGCCCGGACGCCATCGCCTCCCCCTTCGCCGGCAAACATCAGCGCGGGGATTGCATTTGACTTCGGGCCTCTCAGCCCGGAGAGAGACCCCGGGCCTCTCAGCCTGGAGAGAAAAAGGAAAGCAACAGAGGAGGAGGAGGAAGAAAATGAAGAGTAAGTTTCTGGTTTCCTCCTTCATTCTTATACTTCCCTTGATGGCGTTGCTCACTTGCCTTCATCTTGCAGGGATGTGGAGACGCTGGCCCAGAGGATAAAAAGGGCCAAGATTTCGGCGAGTGGCCAGCCCCCGGCAGGCACCTCCAGTATGCCACTGGTGGTGTTGAGCATCCCGGATAGCAGCCCCCGGTCCAGCCCCCAGCGTGAGTCCATCACCCACCCTCTATCAACGTGCGTCATGCGCGATGCTTCAGTGTTAACCATGTCGTGGATGCAGGAGGGGAGCAGCACCAAAGGGAGCCACAGAGGACTTCTCCGATCGTGTCGTCTCCGTCAACTACACTGCCCCAAGGGGCGTCCCCGGCAAGGGCACCAAGCACCGAGGCCGTGCACACAGAGGAGGGGGAGGAGAACGCAGGCGCCGGTGGCTTTGCCTCAACGCCAGACATTGGCGGAGAAGGGGCTTCCGCCTCTCGGCCCGGCACGGGTAAGCCACTCGCTCTCCACTTTTGCTTGTGTTCTTTCTTTCCTCTTTTCCTTACTGGCTTTCGATCTTGGCTCCGCCCTGTCTCCTTCTTGGCATCCAGACCCCTCCTCGGTAGGCTCACAGGACGTTGACACCGCCATCAAGGACGTCGCTGCGGATGCCATGGCGGAGGCGGAGAAGATTGTTGCCGAGGAGAGCGTCGAGGGCGCCGCTGAGGACGCCGCCAAGGGGCCCGTCGAAGAGCCCGACAAGGGACCTGCCGGGGAAGCCGGCAAGGCCACTGCCGAAGAGGTGGCATTTGACGACCTGCCCTCTGTCGGCGTTCTGGGAACGGGGGTCCCCAGACTTGCCTGCCTGCGGCCTGCGGTGTGGCTCAAAGGAGGACCAGCACAACCCATCTTCATCAACACAAGCTCAAGACCCTCGCGAGGGGCCAAGCCTCGCGGGGCGGACGACAAGGAGCTTCCTCAGGCATGGCCTCGTCAGGCTGGCTCATGAGGAGGCGGAGTGTTCAAGGCGGGGTACCTCGCGAGGTGCCCATGACGCAAGCCATGACGACCAAGGGCGCCAGTCGGGCACCAGCCCACGCAGTGTCCTCCTTTCCTCTTTGGTGCAAAGGGGGCAAGCGCAGGCGAGAGCATCAAGCAAAGGCGTCCATTTCGGTGCAACAAGACCAAGACCAGCCCAACGGCAGGAAGGAAGTCATTGCGGAGCCCAAGCAGGTCACCACCAGAGCCTTTGACAGGCGAGGACCAACTTTAGTCAGGATAAGTGTACCCGCTATTCCCCTTCAAAATGGCCAATTGTTGGTGCCCTTCCCGCTCAAATATTTGGAAGAGGCCCTGGGCCTTTGCCTATAAATAGGACTAGCCACCCCAGGGTAGAGGCAATCTGAATCGGGACCTGACCTAGCAATCGGGACCTGACCTAGCAATCGGGACCTGACCTAGCAATCGGGATCCTCACCAAGAAACCAGTAGATAGAGCGATTGAACTCCTCCCAACAGTTCGTCGCACCAGCCAAGAACAGACCCTCGCGAGGCTGTTCCGCCTTGTATTATTCATCATCAAGCCCAAGAGGCAATCCACCACACCACACACTGGAGTAGGGTATTACACCACAATGGTGGCCTGAACCAGTATAAATCTTGTGTCTCTTGTGCTGTTCAGTTTGGTAGTTTAGGTCCTAGCGATTCGGCGAGGAGCGAGCCGGTAGAGGGTTGAATCTCCGCGCGCACCCCAGTGTTCGAACCTCAAGGGTCTGCCGGAACCCGAAATCCAACATTTGGCGCACCAGGTAGGGGTGCGCCGGAATTTGCCTTCCGTCGTCTCGTTCTTCTCCGACCACCGTCCATGTCTGACGCTCGTCGGGCTCGCGCCGAGCGCCGAGCCGCCCTCGCTTCCCATGTCGCCCAGACGGCTCTCGTCGGTGGGCGCCCTCGTCGTTCCCCGTCACCTACCATCAATGCCGCCACCGGCCCGGCGGGGAACGAACAACAAGCATCATCCTAGCATCCATCCCTGAGGCGGGACGGCCGCACTGCCACGCCCTCGCTCACCCGCTGGTTCTTTGTCACGCGCGGCCCGTGCGGCCATGGAGGCCCGAGCTGCGCTCATCGCGGCAAACGAGCTCCTGCGCTACCGCCCCATCGATGACGTCTACGAAGAATGGCTCGACCGAGTCACCGAGCTCGTTCGCGCCGCCGGAGGCACCCCCGCGTCGTCCTTCTCGCTGCACCGCACCCCGCCCTGCGCGGGCAATGAAGCTCCTGGGGCGCCTCAGCCGCCTCCTCCTCAAGAAGGCACCCTGGCCCCAAGGCGCGCGGCCCCTGGGCGGAACCCGCTCCGTCAGGCGCCAGCGCGGCAAGAGCAGAGCTGCCAAGAAGTCCCTCGCCCTCGAGAAGCTGCTCGAGTGCTCCCTGCTCCAGCACGTCAAGACCCTGCTCTGCCCCCGGCCGCGGCGCATGGGGACCCGCAGGACCAAGCTCTCCGTGCCCAAGGCCCCCTGTGGCCACGGCGGGCTGCCGCGCCTTCACCTTCGAGCTGCGCAGCGTCGCGTGGCCAGGCAAGTTCAAGCCAGACCTGCCTCCTCGCTACGAAGGCACGGCTGACCCTGGAGAGTTCCTCCAACTCTACGAGTTGGGCATCGAGGCTGCCAACGGAGACGAAAAGGTCATGGCGAACTGGTTTCCCATGGCGCTCAAGGACGGAGCCCGCACCTGGCTCCTGAATCTGGCCCCAGGCACGATCTCCTCCTGGGACGAGATGCGCACTCGCTTCATCGCCAACTTCCAGGGTACTCGCGACCGGCCACCCGCCATGAGCGACATGCGCCGTATCAAGCAGCAACCAGGGGAAACCCTGCAGAAGTACATCCAGCGCTTCAACAACGCGTGCCTCAAGATCCCCAGGGTGACGGAGGAGGCCATCATCTCAGCCTTCTCCGACGGTGTGCGCAACGTCAAGATGAAGGAGCTGGCGATGCATGAAGACCTGTGCACCTCCTTGGAGCTGTTCAACTTGGCGACCAAGTGCGCCAGGGCTGAGGAGGGGCGCCTCTCCCTCCTCGAGCTGCCTGCCACGGACCCCGAAGAGAAGAAGCCCAAGGCCAAGGACGTGAAGCGCAAGGGAGCTATCGTACTCGCAGCCGAGCCAGACACCAAGCGGGGAAGATATCATCCCGAATCCTCCAAGGGCAGTCGGTACTGCGTGTACCACGACCTCCACACCCACAACACCAATGAATGCCAAGAGTTCCGGGTTGTGCGTGAAGGAAGGGTCGGCAGACGTCCCGACCGCAGCGACCAGGGCTACGATCGAGGAGGAGGAAGGAATGCAGGACGTTGGGAAGACCGCGGCCCGAGCCAAGGGTGGCGCGACCAACCTCGCGAGGATCGCTGGCATGACCCGCCTCGCGAGGGAGGCTGGAGGGATCAGCCTCGCGAGGATCGCCCGCAAGGGAACGTAGGCCTCCCTCCGCTGCCGCCGCAGCCAAGGAGAAATGAAGACCGTCATCAGGACGAGGGGGCTGGGGGCTACCAGGAACCACGCGCGATCGCCTGCATCCTGGGCGGAGCTCAAGCCCCAGCCTCTCAGCGCATCTTCAAGCAGTTCGCCCGTGAAGTGAATGCAGTCCTCCCCAAGCTCGAGGCCACGCGCCCTCTCAGGTGGTCGGCATGCGCCATCACATTTAGCTCAGCGGATCAGCTCAAGTGCGCGGCCACAGCCGGAGTCCTCCCGATGCTTTGTTCCCCAATCATCAGCAACGTGCTAGTCACCAAGACCCTCATCGACGGCGGGGCGGGGCTCAACGTCATGTCTGTGGAAACGTTCAACAATCTTCAAGTGCCCTACAGTCAGCTTCAGCCAACCAAGCCCTTCTCCGGAGTCACCGACGGCTCCACGGTCCCGATAGGGCAGGTCCGCCTTCCTGTCACCTTCGGGGCACGCGACAACTACCGCACCGAGCTCATCGACTTCGATGTCGCCCACATTCGCCTGCCGTACAACGCCATCCTCGGGTACCCGGCGCTGGCCAAGTTCATGGCCGTAACCCACCACGGCTACGACGTCCTCAAGATGCCAGGAAGCGGCGGGGTCATCACGGTGCCCTGCGAAGAGAGAGACGCAGTGTGCTCCCTGGAGCGAGCCTTTCAGGCAGCATCGCTGGAAGACCCAGACCGCGGCAGCAGGAGGCCTCCCGAGGCCACCCCCAAGAAGAAGAAGGCATCGTCCGGCCCGGCCCCTCAGGAGGCAGGCCCCTCAGGCACCGCGCCTGCTCAGGGGGAGCCTCCTTCCATCGCATAGGGAAGCGTGCCCTGCGCCCTCCTCAGGCAGGGCTCGGGGGCTCTCCCATGGAGGGCCGCCGACCTCACCAAAGTCACGAGGGAGGCGCTTGGGCACCACGTGGAGGCGTGCTTCGAAGCACGTTTCCCTCAAGAAGGAGCAAGGCAAGGAGGGCCGAACCGTTAGGAGTTCGTCAGTAAGGCCATTTGGGAGTTACAGGAGTAAAGGGTCATGAGAGGCAGCCGCCGCCTACCCGCCGTGGCCCCCCATCCAGGCGAGGATGGTGTGCTGTGCGTCTGCATCGACATACCGGGGCTCAACCGAGCCGCGTCTCAAGAGCGCCCCTGGCCCTCGCGAGTGGGACGTTGCGAGGGTCCGCCCCACAGCTACGTGCGCATGCCTTACGGCTTGCCGAACACGGCTGCTGCGCACCAGCGTCTCATGAGGGCCATCTTGGAGGCTCAAGAAGTCAGGCGAGCCGCAGCCCTGGCGGAGATGGAGATGGCTCGTGAGGAGCCGCCAGCGCCTCCGGAGCCTCCTGAGGCCCCTGGGCCTGGGGGCTCGTGAGGATCGGCTCCCGCAGCCCACCGGGTCTGCTACACCAACACCCCTTCGTCCCCAACATCATTAGGTGACATATTTTAAGTTCAATTTCTAGCTGGGAGCGCCCTCGGGGCCGCATTATTCCCAGGCCGTGTGGGTCCGTCCCTGCGACATGTATCCCTTTTATTTAATGTCTTTAGCTTACCTTATTAGGGGCGCCCCTCGGGCTGCATCATCCCCAAGCTGCTCGGGCCTGTCCCAGTGGCATGTATCCTTCTTGCGTTTTTCTTAGGGCTATGCTTTCGATCCACCATGCTTGTTACTTGGTGCCCTTTTTCTCCTGGGTGTCGGAATCTTGGGCGTTAAAGGGGGGGTGCCTGAGCATCGTGACTCAGGGCTCCTACCGGCTCTCCGGCCCTCACCCTCTGGTCTTGTCCATGGCATCGCGACCTGGCATGCCAGCAACGGCTGAGACCAGCCCGAGAGCCGGGACCCGAGGACGTAGAGTTTTGACATCTAGCCCAGCTTGCGCGTTAAAGGGGGGGTTCCTGAGCATC
>NC_041383.1:230387984-230447510 GCF_002162155.2 Triticum dicoccoides
CCAAGGACGTAGAGTTTTGTCATCTAACCCAGCTTGCGCGTTAAAGGGGGGTGCCTGAGCATCGCGACTCGGGCTCCTACCGGCTCTCCGGCCCTCACCCTATGGTCATGTCCATGGCATCGCGACCTGGCATGCCAGCGACGGCTGAGACCAGCCCGAGAGCCGGGACCCGAAGACGTAGAGCACCGGCATCTGGCCAAATTTGTAGGAACGCACTCGAAGATAAGGCCCAGAGCCAGGCGCAACCCGCCTTGAGGTAGGGCCCCGTGAGTCCCGCGCTGGCTCACGGGTGCCCAGATACACCTCGTCAAGCCCTACTGTGCCAGCCACGTGTCAGGGTGGGGCTGTATACGCCCTGGGGGCTCCTCCCAGAGGGGAGCCCCCTCCCACGTACCAGTTGAAGCACCATGCTCCGCGCTGGCTGACGACACTGCCGAGGAGCGGCTATGCCCGTACGCATACGGAAGCGCTATGCTCCGCACTGGTGATAAACAACTAAGGGTGGCCTCCGGGCCGCATCAACCTCAGGGACCTGGAGCTCAGTGTCTGGCCTTGTCGCCAACGCCTCCCCTCGGGAGTGCCGCGCGAAGGGGCTGGGCACGGGGGCTGCGCCTGGGTCTCGCCCAGACGCACGCCACCTGGCCAGGCCCCCCCGGGCCTGGTTCGTCGCACGTCCCTCCCCGAGCGGAGCCAAGGTACGAAGGCTGTTTGAGCGTCAAGGGGGACTCCTGAGCATCGCGACTCAGGAGCCTAACTGGTCACGTAGCCCCTCACTCCTTAGTTCCGAAAGGCTAACGGCGGTTGAGGTATGCGCGGGGCCGGGCTCTGCAGACGTAGAACGGCAGATCCACCTGCATCTCACCTCCCTACTTGTTGTTCGAGCGCCAAGGGGACTCCTGAGCATCGCGACTCAGGAGCCTAACTTCTCACATAGCCCCTCACTCCTTGGTCCCGTCCTGGTTTTCGGTCGGGGCCAATGGCAGCTGAGGTATGCGCGGGGCCGGGCTCTGCCGGCGTAGACATAAGCAAGTAGGAAGGAGTAATGCAAATTTTAGGGAATTCAAAAGCAAATATTACAGTCCATGCTGTTATCACGGCATCAAACATAAGTTTTAACGCCTCCCCGAGGCATGGTACATGTGCAGGAATTAAAAGCAGGACGGGAGCCACGACGGAGTCACTTGCCAGCGGAGGAGCTGCGCGGAGCAGGTTCGCCTTGTGGAGCAGTAGGGCTAGCAGCGCTCCGCTTCGGCTTGGTACTGAAGGCCTGGAACTTCCCCAGCAGAGCCTCCGCACGACCCTTCACGGCCTCAGCAGCGGCAGTGGCACGCTCGCCGCTCACTGGCTCCAGCAGGCTGTCAAGGTCGATGTTGGGGTCGCGAAGATAGATGTGGGTGAAGACCCGCATCAGCGCTGCAGAAGACAAGACGCGTGCCTCGGCCTCAGCCGTAGGACCAAGGCCAAGGGTGAGGTCTTGAAGGGCGCGAACCAGGAAGGGAAGCAACTTGGCGGGGCCATCCTCCTCGCCGGCCAGCGGGCTCTCAAGGCCGCTGTCATAAAGTGTCTTCAGCGAAGTGTGAGCCTTCTCTTCCATATCCGCGAAAGCCACACGATCCTCGGCGAGAACCCAGGGCCTTGCCGTCCAGCTCAACCTTCCTCGCCTCCAGCTCTTGCTCCAGCGCGCCTAGGCGGCCACGGCACCTCTTGAGCTTGGCCTCCAGGTCCTTGACGGCCGCCTCGCGAGCCTTCATGCTTTCTTCCTGCTCTTGGTGAAGGCGGGCCTCCTCGGCAAGCTGGTTCTGCAGGCCCTTCAGCTCGCACTCCAGCGTCTCACAGCGACCTTGGACGCTAGCTGCCTCCCCCAGGGCAGCATCGCAGGCAACCTTCACCTCAAGGACGGCCTGCTTCTCCTCGTCGCAAGCCATCAAGGCCTGGACCAGCGCCGCCCGTATCGAAGCATCGGAGCGAATCCAGCCAGAAGCCAGCTCCAAGCGCCCGGCCACTAGACGAGGGTCGGCACCCAGAAGATCCTGCCGCAGACGGTCCAGTCCGGCAACGGCGCGATCCAGACAGTATTCAGGGAAGCAGCAGACGGTGGAGTAGGAGGAGAAGATGGCAGCGTGACCACAGTATCCTGAGGCGGAACCAGCTGCGCCACGACGGCAGTGGAGGTAGCGTCAAGCAAGGGCACCTCAGGAGTCGCCTGGGTCAAGGGGGCTGAGCTCGCCCCAGCAGGCTCAGCCTAGCCTCGCGAGGATGCCCGGGCAGGAGAGGCCAGCGCGTCACAGTCACCTTCTTTCTCGGGCGGAGGCACTGCCACGGATGGGGCCTCAGGAGCTCCCTTCGGCTTCTTTGCCGCGGGCCCCAGCCTGGCCGGAAGATACGAGCATCAAGTCTCGGTAAACAGAACAATAATCAAGACAGGAATCAAGCACTTACAGGTTGTCGCAGGTGGGCTCAAGCAGCCTCCGGCCATACTTAAAGCCCGAGAGCCGGCTGCAAGGGTTAGCTTCAAGGGGCTCGGGAGCAGGAGGCACGCCTGCGGATCACCTCGGGGCCGGGGCAGGCCCGCGGGGGATCAGCCCAGTCCGGTCCTTCTTCGGGATCGGAGGCAGGCTCCCGCCGCCCTGCTCATCCTCATCGTCGTCGTCGTCACTCTAGGGGAGGCGGAGAGTGCGGGACCTGCGTCGAAGGGGAGGAGCCCTTGACTCCGCCTCTGAGTCAACCCCCTCTTCCCGTTCCCCTTCTTCCTTCTCTTCGCTGGAGTCGTCGGAGGACACGTCCACCAGGTCCTCTGGAGCCTCCGCGGGCATGGGCCCGTCCCCGTTGAAGACGGGCATGGACCCCACTACCTGCTCCCAATCCTCGCGAAGGAACAGGGGCGTAGGGGCGCCCTCCAGCCTCGCCACGTCGCCCCCAACCAAGGACTGGAGGACCGCAGCCAGATCCTCGTCGGCCAAGACCACGGGGCTCGGGTGAGGCCTCCACATCGGAAGCGAGTACTGACGAGCGGAGCCAGCTGATGCTCCAGGAACTCCCTCAGCAGCGACGCACCTGTCAGCTTCGCTGCCGCCACGCTGGCCGGCCTTAGATCTGCGTCCATCTTCTCCAACACCAGCTTCGCGCGGGGATCCAGAAGCTCCACTCGGGACCAGCCGTTGGAGCTTGCGGGGTGCTCCGTGGGCAGGATCAGCCGAGGATGGATGCGCCCAGCATCCACCAAGACCCACTTGCTCCTGAAGCCCTCAATCCTCTTCCCAGGGTTCGAAATGGCGATGGAGCTGCCGTACGCGACGAAGCTCGCGCACGCGGAGGCGGAACCACGGGAGGTCCGGAGGGAGAAGTAGTGGCGTAGCAAGGCCACCGAGGGTTTCAGCCCTACGTGAGCCTCACAATAGTAGGCGAAGATCGCCAGAAGAAGGACGGAGTTGGGATGGAGGTGCAGAGCTTGAATATTGTAGTGGCGGAGGAGAGAGAAGAAGAACTCGGAAAAGGGAGGCACCAGACCGGCGACGATGGCGCTCACGAAGAGCGGATAGAAGGTGCTCCCTCGGCCTTCAAGGGCGGTAGAGCCGGCCTTGAATGCCTTCGTCCCGTCGATGCCCTGCGCCGCCGCCATCTGGCGCACCCGGGCAAGGCTCGCCTCTGACACATTTGCCGAGCCCAAGGCAGGCGAGTACCAAGCTCCGGTCGGGGCTTGACGAGGTGCCATGGCAGGCTAGGGCACGCAGACGGAGTAGATCTGAAGACTTCGGAAGCAGGGAGGAGAGGCGCAAGAAAGGGGATCTGAGCAACAACTGGAGGAAGTAAAGGAGGCAAGGGAGATGCCGCTCCTTTATCAACTCGCGTGGTTGCAGAGGCGCCCACGTCCAATCAACCGCCACGCGGCGCCCAAGGCCGCAGGCTGTTAGGGCCCGCGACGCTTCGCACTTGCCCTTTCGCCTCTCTGCTCGGCCAAGTTCGGGCACGCCATGGGCCCGGGGGCTACTGTCGGCATTCTGGGAACGGGGGTCCCCAGACTTTCCTGCCTGCGGCCTGCGGCGTGGCTCAAAGGAGGCCCAGCATAGCCCATCTTCATCAACACAAGCTCAAGACCCTCGCGAGGGGCCAAGCCTCGCAGGGCGGATGACAAGGAGCTTCCTCAGGCATGGCCTCGTCAGGCTGGCTCATGAGGAGGCAGAGATTTCAAGGCGGGGTACCTCGCAAGGTGCCCATGACGCAAGCCATGACGACCAAGGGCGCCAGTCGGGCGCCAGCCCGCGCAGTGTCCTCCTTTCCTCTTTGGTGCAAAGGGGGCAAGCGCAGGCGAGAGCATCAAGCAAAGGCAACCATTTCGGTGCAACAAGACCAAGACCAGCCCAACGGCAGGAAGGAAGTCATTGTGGAGCCCAAGCAGGCATCACCACCAGATCCTTTGACAGGCGAGGACCAACTTTAGTCAAGATAAGTGTAACCGCTGTTCCCCTTCAAAATGGCCAATTGTTGGCGCCCTTCCCGCTCAAATATTTGGGAAGAGGCCCAGGGCCTTTGCCTATAAATAGGACTAGCCACCCCCAGGGTAGAGGCAATCTGAATCGGGACCTGACCTGGCAATCGAGACCTGACCTAGCAATCGGAATCCTCACCAAGAAACCAGTAGATAGAGCGATTGAACTTCTCCCAGCAGTTCGTCGCACCAGCCAAGAACAGACCCTCGCGAGGCTGTTCTGCCTTGTATTGTTCATCATCAAGCCCAAGAGGCAATCCACCACACCACACACTGGAGTACGGTATTACACCACACTGGTGGCCTGAACCAGTATAAATCTTGTGTCTCTTGTGCTGTTCAGTTTGGTAGTTTAGATCCTAGAGATTCGGCGAGGAGCGAGCCGGTAGAGGGTTGAATCTCCGCACGCACCCTAGTGTTCGAACCTCAAGGGTCTGCCGGAACCCGAAATCCGACACCCTCCTCCTCCACTGCCTCTGGCTCCGGCAGGTACCTGAGGGTAAGCGACGACCTCTTCGTCCATCTCCTTGGCGCGTCGAGCACCAGGGCTCCCTTTGAGGGAGAGGTGTTCGACGAGGAGGTGCTTGCTGCCGCCGGGCTCGAGGTCGTCGATGAGCCGGGCATCGGTGGCGTCGGCTCCCAGGAGGAGCGGCTGCTCCAGGCCATGGGTGCTAGCTTCCGGAAGCTTCAGGTGCTCCATCGCGCCCGTCTGGACAAGGCCAAGTCCAGGACGGCAATGGTGGAGAAGGCAGAGGCAGACTTCGGAGGGCACGTCGCCGAGGCGCAAGACTGGTTCCGCCAGGCTCAGGACGAGCTGAAGGCCGCCTAGGGCAAGCTGGCCAACCGTGAGGTGGAGCTCACCCTGAAGCTGGCCGACGTCGAGAAGGCCCAGGAGACGGCGAAGAAATTGGCCGATGAAGCCGAAGACGCTCAGACCCAGCATGAGGCCGCACTGAAAACCCAGGAAGAGGACCTTGCCGCGCGTGAGGAGAAGCTTGTTGCCACGCTCCGTGGCAAGGACGAAGAGGTGGGCAAGCTCGTCCTGCAGTGGACCCAAGAGCTGGAGTGGAGGCATCAGGAAGCACTCAACGCTCAGGCTCAGGCCTATGCCGGTAGGGTGAAGGAGCTGGAGGGGCAAGCTCTGAAGCTGGCCCAGGAGAGGGATACTCTCAACGGCACCCTGACGGAGGCGCATGGCGAGGTTGTTAGCAAGGCCGGAGAACTCTCCGAAGCCAACATCTCCATCAGAGACCTCAAGCTGAAGCTGGGAGATCTCGAGAAGACGCTCTCGGAGGCCAAAACCCGGGAGGGGATCCTGACCAAGGAGCTGGAGACAGAGAAGCAGCTACGGATGAACGAGATCGCCAAACTCAAGGACCACGTGGCGGGCGAGAAGCATTGGCTCGAACGCCTTGCCGTCGTTGCAAACTCGGCCACCGATCATCTGGCCATTATGGGGATGCCGGAGATGAGGTACGCCCTGGAAGCGAACCTGGGCCCCAATGCCAACCTGACCATATACATTGAGAAGGTCGTCGGCGCCCTGAGGCGGCTCCATTCCAACCGGGCGGCCTCCCTGGCCGAAGAATCCTGGATACTCTGCCGGGGGACCATGACTAGGGTGCTCGCCAAGATCGCGCACTGGCACCCAGACCTCGACTTTGAAGCTATGCTGAAGAGCTTGCCGGAGGATGCCGACATCCCGGCGCTCAATGAGCGTATCCAGCCCATCCTCAGTCGCATCGACAAAATCAAGAGTTTGGAGGGCCAGCGCCGGGACTAGGCACCCCATTCTTCGTTGCGCTGCGGGTTCATGACCAAGACAATGTTATCTTTAGTTAGAACCGCGGCGGCAATTTGTGTAATATAACTCTGCAGTGCTCCTGAAACTATGCATGTTATTTTCCTGTTCGATTTTCCTTTGTATGTCCACCCCACGTCGACCGGGTAAGCTTGCTGGCACGTAAACCCAGGGCGACTCTCTGAGGACGGATCCTCATTAGCCTGCCGGGTGAGCTTAATGCCGGGCGAAGCACCTTACCGCCCTTGGCACGGCCACTCGATCCGTCGAGCTTGACTCGAGTCAGAACCGAGAGTGTTACCGATGGCGAAAGGCTACCCTACCGCTCTCAACGCGGCCGCCTGAACTGTTGGGCAGACTCGAAACAGAACAAGGGCGTTGCCGATCGTAGGAGGGCCCCTCTGCATACAGGCTCTCCATACATAGGCCGAACTGCCGAGGATAATAACCTTATATCTAAGGAGAAAAACTTAAAATTCAGCATGACTTAGCTCTCTCGTCGCCGCCTCGACGTCCTTCGTGCCAATGGGCAGCGCTGCCTTCTTGGCCGCCTTCTCCGCAGGAGCTATGGCGGTGATGAACTGCTAAGCCTACCACTGGACCCGATTCTCTCAATCTGGAAGCCCCCTACCTAGCACGCCAAAGATGTCGGTGGGAAACGACACCTATGGGATCACTGGAATCCCTACTAAAGTTGCGGGGCGCTGGATCGTGAGAAGAGCGGGACTAGTAGACAGCACAAAGGGGATTTACCCAGGTTTGGGACACAAAGATGTGAAAACCCTACGATCCTGCTTTGGTGGATGTATTTAGTGTTCTGGAGCTCTTGAACTAGCTCTGGGTGCTGCTAGGTTCGAAATAGCCGAATCCTTCTCCAGGGCGCCATGGGCCTCCTTTTATAGGCGAAAGGGGCTGCCACGGTGGCACACAGGAGGTGGAAAGTGCTACAGCGTTGTGAGCTTATCGCTGGTATTACAGGACAAAGTGCCTTTAATGCGAGGCTTAGGTGTCCCTCACTTTATTGGGGACGGGAGCGAGGCCCGTCCCGTCCGTCGCCGCTCCTCCTCGCTTCGACACGCGCCCTGGCCAGCGATGCATGCGGTGCCATGTAGGCAGGCGGGCAGCTGAGGTGGCGCGGTGGTGGAGCCTCCACAAAGGGCTGCATGTTGCCACGCAGGTGCCTGCCCAGCTGGTTGGGTCGGCAGCTGCATGTGAACGGCGGCGGAAATTTGGCTGGCGTGGGCCTGGCAGTGGTCCTACTAGCGCGCTTGGCGAGGGCCTTGCCGGGTGGCCCGACAAGGGTCTTGCCGTGGCGTGCTGGCGTCCCCGGCAAGGATCTTGCCGGGGGTCTTGTGGGTTTCTTCGGTGAGGATCTTGGCGAGGATTGTTACCCTCCAATCATCACCTGATCTTGAGCATTCTATGTCTTCAGAAGGATCTGCATGCCACCATGGGGGTGCCTCCCGAGCCCTGGTCCAACGTGGTTGTTGACATTGGAGGCCGTGGGTTCAAGGGTGGCCCGCTCCACTGGTGTGGGCGAGTTTCCCCAGCAAGGGGCTTGCCGGGGCTGCGGAGGCTGCCCCCGGCAAGGGTCTTGCTGGGGAAACTTGCTTCGCCCATCTGCACTTTGTGGCCTTGGTCCTTGTCGTTGCTTTGTTTGTCTTGTGCCTTCGGCTTCTCTCCGGCTTCCCTTCCCTGCCCTGTTATGCGTGGCCGTGGCGGGTAGCTCTAACTGCCCGTGCACAAGTAAAGGGGTCAAAAGCAGAGCCCCTACTTTTGTACACCGACAGGTTCCTTCTCCGAATACTCCATAGAAGATTTCGAACACAAGAATCGTGTCCGGCTCTGCAAAACAAATTCCACATACCACCGTAGAGAGCACAATATTCCACAAATCTAATCTGCTGGCAGCTTTTCATAGCGTGACGTCACACCATGGCCCGGTCTTTATTCGAACCGTTTTTCACAACCAGCAACTGCAGATAATGCGAGGCGGTTCTATCGGCACGTCTTGTCAAAGCAGAGATCGTGTCCCCCTTATCACGGGATTCTCATCAATACAGGTGTGGGTAACCCAACCGTGTTTGTTTAATATGACTCCTCGATTTTAGGCAAGTCCCGAACGGTCACACGGGGGACGCTTGATATTCGTCCTCTTTAGAAAGGGGGCCAAGGCCTGTCCTTTTCTTCCCACGCTTGATCCTTCCCCTCCCAAACCTCGAGTTCCATCACCCAAGGCTTAAGCTAAGCGATTTAGACCTTCGACCATGTTCGGATCCAATCTTCAAGGCCAGTGGATGGCCTCCTCCGTCACAGAGGAGGACGTCAAGAAGCTTAGGGAGGCCAGGTATCTCACCGCCGAGATTCTGCACAGGCTACCTGCTCAAGGGCAGGTCGTCCCCACTGCCGAACCCAACGAGAGTGTTGTTTTTATTTCCCACTTTCTCCGAGGGCTAGGTTTTAGCGTTGATCCCTTCGTGAGAGGGCTCATGTTCTACTACGGACTAGATTTCCACGATCTAGCTCCGGATTCCGTCCTCCACATCTCATCATTTATCGTCGTGTGTGAAGCCTTCCTCCGCATCACCCCCCCCCCACTTCGGCCTATGGCTCAAGACCTTCAATGTGAGGCCGAGGGTGATTGACGGGCGTCACATGGAGTGCGGAGGCGCTATAATAAGCAAAGGCGCCGACGCCCCATGGCCAAAGGGTTCTTTCGTAGAAACTTCTGATTTATGGCAGCGGGAGTGGTTTTACATCACAGCTCCTCGAGGTATAAAGCGGGTGGCCGCTCCAGCGTTCCGCTCGGGCCCTCCGCCGCAACTGGCATCATGGGTCAACAAGGGGCTGGACTGGGGGCCGGTTAACGACGTGCTGACATTGCAAAGCCGCATCCAAGACCTCCTCAAGAGGGATGTCAGTCTTGTCAACATAATGCAAGTGATGTTGGTTCGTCGAATCCTGCCCTGCCAACATCATCCTCTCCGTATGTGGGAGTTCAACCCGGAAGGACCGCGAACCGTTCAACAATTCTTTGGCATGATGCTCAAAGAGATGTATGGGTCATTCTTCGGATCACGAATAAAGTGTCCGGACACCACCGAGGACGTGGGTCTCAACTGCAACCGTCCGGAAACCCAAGTAAGTAATTCTGCTACCGAACACACCATCCTTTATGTTTATTATAACATCATTCTAAAAAATTGCTCTCTGCCAGGACAGGCTAAGGAAGGCGGAGAGGATTAGGTGTTCGGCCCCTCTTCCCGAAGGCTCGCCAGATCCTTTGTTGACCAGGATGCTTGAGCGCGCGTCGTATCAGGTGCCATCAGGAGAAGACGAGGGGAGGAATAGAGAAGCCACAGGTGGGCCTCATATTATACACATCCAAATTGGGGGAGTAAGTGCCTCCATGAAGGAGGATAATCGGGGAGGGGAATCTATAATCCCCTCTCCTCAAGGTAAGAAAAGGGCCGCCTCTGAAGACTTGGAAACGGAGGCTTCCAAACGAGGGAAGAAACCGTCGCCAAGGGCCCCTGCCCCAGAGGGCATCCTTACCGCGCAGCGCCCGCAAGGGGGCCAGCTTCCACCAAGCCGTAAGTAAAAGAGTACTTTGGTAAAGATATCCCGTGTTGTCTCTAAGGATAATAACCGAAACATATTTGTTGCAGTCTGGTTCGTAGCCCTTCGCCACAAAGTTCGTCTTCAGGGGATCTTCCTCCGGAGATGATGGAGAGCAAAACGCCTCCCCCTGTCTCCCCGTCACATGGGGCGGACGACCCCGAGGTGTCCTCATGGAGGATTTCTCCCGATCCGCCAAGGCCAAAAGTTGACACTTCGGCTGCCCGAGGTTCGGACTATTCGGCTCCCAAGGAGAATGATAGAAAGAGTCCGGGACTGTCCAGCATACAGTCGGACACACTGATGGGTCTGCTGGGGCGAGCGGCCATCTTAGATACACATCGTACCTTAATGGGTACGGTGATTAAGAGGATTTCATCCGCCAAAAGCGGATTGAATGAAGCCTTTACAAGTTTGCTGAGCGGCTTCGAGGTACGCAAAATAATATATGTATTTCTGACGGTACCACACATGCTAGGTGTGCTCTATATAGATAGTAGGCCCTGAGACTCTGGTCTCCACTTAGAGGAGGCAAATAGAGGATCGTAATCCCAAGTAATAATCGCGCTGCTTTTTATGTGCAGGCGGCTGATTGTCCGACGGCTGACCGGACTCCTGATTTTGCCGAACTGAAGCGGCAGCTGGACGTGGCGGATGCCGACATCGCGCTTGTTAACAAGTGGCTTGACGAGGCCCGGGGTATGTATGTTTGGCATGTCAATAAATTGTAAGAGGAGAATTAAGCTAGTATCTTATAATATATTGTGACTGCAGATGGAGCTGCTGTCGTAGAGACCCTTCGGGCGGAGCTTGCCCGAGCCAAGGAACAAGCTCGAATAAGTGATGCGGCCTCCTTGAAGGCGGTCGAAGAGTTGAGAGCCGAACAGGCTGCTCATCGCCAGAGCGAGGGAAAGATAGCCGAGATGGTTGTTAAGCTAAAAGATGCCGCTAACCGCTATGAGCTCCTTGAAAAAGACAGCCAAGCGAGAGCGGCCGACCTGAAGAAGGCCTTGGACGCAGCCAAGGAAACCCGCTCTAAAATGAGAGGGATAAGGGAGGAGCTTCGGGAAGCTGGAGATATCACGGCTGGGAGGCCCTATTTGTTGCGGATGAAGTTTGGAGATCCGAAGTATGCCCCTCTGGATCAGTTGTGGAGCACTGCAGACGCGTATACTGACCTGGAAAAGAGTGCTGCTGATGCGACTGAGTTTTACAAAGATCCGAAAGACCATCAGTTAGAGAGGTTATTTTGGCCACAGTTTAGTGCCCCGACGCTTCCGCTGCCGTTGAATGAAAGGATGGCCGCATGGGTCGAACTCCACAGGTTGTCCGGGCTTGCTATGAGGTCTGTCGTGGATCATCTTTGGCCACGTGGACCAAGGCCGGACAGCTATTTTGGATTAGTGCAACAATTCCTTAGTGTTGTGTCGCATATCAACGCTGTGAAGAGGTCGGCGTGCATAGAGGGTGCGCGGATGGCTCTTGCCCGTGTTAAAACATATTGGGCTGGGATGGAAACCACCGCTATTGCAACCCAGGGTCCGGGGAAGGCCAGGACCCGGCCGAGCACTATTTTGAAGAAGTCTTAGAAGGCGCCCGTTTAATAGAGGCTCAGTGCTTGAAGAGTGCCATGTTCGAGTGACATGTATCTCAATTGTAAAGACAATGCTATGTTAATTATAAAGGCTGTGTTTATACTTTTGCCCGAAAGTATTGTAGTGCCTCTTGTGCGGCCGTTTATGTATGTATATAACCAAGTTAGCAGTCGTCGGCTTCAGACCCCGCGCATATAATGCGGGGGTGTTCAAGAAAACGCGCAGTCACACTTGATCCAATGTCTTGGTCCGTTAAGGAGGTGGTAGCGCAGCGAACCAGGCAATCGGACTATATAGCTTTAACACTTTCACTTAGCCATAGGAGTTTGACGGTGGGGCTACTATATAGCCCCAGGTACTTCCGCGTTCATCCGAATATGGTGCGCGTATGTACGTGACCGGGAAACCGGTCCTTCGTTAATGCAGAGGAATTGCGAAGATTCCGCTGAGTCATCGAGTGGTTGACCAGTCTCGCGATGTATCATGACAGTCAGTTTTCGGCTTTCTCTACTGAGGTGCTCATCCAAATGAACCAGGGCACAATCGCAGTAGTTCTCCCGGTGCCGCCTTAGCTGATAGAACGGAACATAAGGTAGAAAAACACGGGAGCCAGGCAAACCCAACATTTGACCAAAGACATGATTCGGAGCTGATGCATATAAGGCCAAACTCGCGATGCCGAACACTCCCTAAGGTATTCGGACTTTACAATATATACTGGGCTGAGTAACGCCCTTGATAATAAGCCCTGAGTTTCCAGGTACGTGCATTAGTCTGGTGTGACAAAAATGCCGAAAACACCAATATCCCTTCCGGTTGTATCAAGTCTCCGAAGGGGAAGAAGCAACAAAAGACATTAAAAAGGTTTACGCAGGGTCTTAATCTAAAGAGAAACCTTTGAGCGGGGCCCTGCTGCACGTCTGCGCCTTTATCTCCGTTGTGCCGTATCCTGGAAGGGTGTAGCACGATGATCATCTGTAAAAGGGAAAAACCCAGGTGAAAGACTTCGTGCGAGGAGTTCGTTAATCTGAATGAACCATGAAAATGCAATATGTTATTGTATTGATAGGGTCGGGCCAAACTATGGGCCTCTTCTTTTTTGCGAGCAGCCCCTAGCACCATTTATGAGGATATCCCAGCTGGGCTGTTACATTTGGTGGAGCGCCAAACTCGTCTAACCGTGTCCGTGGTCTTGACGACCGACCATTTATTCTGGTTAGAGGGACCGCTTAGTGTTCGGCTGCTAGAGCCGCCACGTATTCTTCTGCGCGTAAGGAACGCTCTTTATTTCCGCTAACTGTGATGACGCCACGTGGACCGGGCATCTTAAGTTTAAGGTAGGCGTAGTGCACTACTGCATTAAAACGAGCAAAGGTCGTTCTTCCAAGTAGTGCGTGATAACCGCTTCAGAATGGAGCGATGTCGAAGGTTACTTCCTCGCTTCTAAAGTTGTCGAGAGAACCGAATACAACCTCTAGTACTCGAGAGCTCGTATAGTGGGCCTCGACGCCTAGTATCACTCCTTTAAAGGTAGTGTTGCTTAGGCTGATTCTTGATGGGTCTATCCCCATTTTGCGGACAGTGCCCTGATATATCAGGTTTAGACTACTGCCGCCGTCCATAAGGACTCGGGTGAGATGGTATCCATCGATTATTGGGTCGAGCACCAAGGCAGCCGATCCTCCGTACCGGATACTAGTCGGGTGATCCCTACGATCAAAGGTGATCGGGCAGGCCGACCAGGGATTGAATTTGGGGGCGACGGGCTCAACAGCATATACGTCTCGGAGTACGCATTTGCGCCTACTCTTCGGAATGTGAGTTGCGTAAATCATATTCACTATTTTGACTTCTGGTGGGAATTTTTTCTGTCCTCCAGTGTTCGGCTGGCGAGGATCATCCTCATCTTCACTTGGCGTCTCTCTCCCCTTGTGTTCGGCATTTAGCTTGCCGGCCTGCTTGAAAACCCAACACTCTCTGTGGGTGTGATTTGCAGGTTTTTTGGGGGTACCGTGAATCTGCATAATTTGTCTAGAATCTTGTTTAGGCTGGACGATCCATCTCTGCTGCCTTTAAATGGCTTCTTCCATTGACCGGGTCGAGAGACCCTGAATCCGGCGTTCACCGTCGTGTTCTCTGGGTTGTCATCATTGTTTTGACGCTTGTTTTTGTTGCGTCACGGCTTCCCGTTGCCATCCCTAACTTCGGATGTGCCTGGGTCGCTGGTGCCTCTACAGGCCAGCCAGCTGTCCTCGCCCGCGCAAAAGCGGGTCATAAGGCTTGTTAAGGCTGCCAATTGTCCTCGGCTTTTCCTAGCCGAGGTTCTGGCAAGCCATTCGTCCCAGATACTGTGTTTGAAGGCCGCTAAGGCTTCGGCGTCTGGGCAATCAACTATTTGATTCTTCTTAGTAAGAAATTTGTTCCAGAGTTTTCGGGCTGACTCTCCGGGCTGTTGAATTATGTGACTTTGGTCGTCTGCGTCCGGAGGTCGGACATAGGTCCCTTGAAAATTGGGCCTAAAAGCATCCTCAAGTTCTTCCCAACTTCCAATTGAGTTTCAGGAAGGCTTTTCAACCAGTGCCGAGCTGGTCCTCTCAATTTGAGGGGTAGGTATTTAATGGCGTGGAGATCATCTCCGTGAGGCATGTGGATATGAAGGATATAGTCCTCAATCCAGACCCCAGGGTGTGTCGTTCCGTCGTATGCCTCTATATTCACGGGTTTAAATCCTTCCAGAAATTCATGGTCCAGCACCTCATCAGTGAAGCACAGGGGGTGTGCGGCATACCTGTATTTGGACATGTCATGGCATGTTGTCGACGGTTGTTGTGTTTGGTGCTGATTCCTAGCTGGTATTTGACCAATTTGATCATTTTTGTAGCTCTGATCATGTGCCGAAGCGCGCTTCCTAGATCCATAGATGGAACTGGCCATACCGGACTTTTTGTCTAGGAGCTTACGTAAATCGTGTGCTGACTTGTGTGCAGCATCATTAGCCGTCTTGTCACGTCCACGGGGTGGTCGGTCCGGCTGATCGGTCGTTTTCGGCTAAATGGGCTCTATGGCCTCGTCGTTGAATTCGGGCAGCAGCTTGCGCTTTGGATAGTTCTTTGTGTGATGATCGCCGCCGTATTTTTCTTCTGTGTTGAGCACTTTGTTCCACCTGCGGTTGAGCATATCCTGTGCGGCCTTACGCCTTTGCTTATGCTTCTTTAGGCTCCTCGTGGTGTCAATAAGCCTTCTGTGGAGGTTCTCTTGTTCCAAGAGTTTTTCTGGGATGATGAGTGCATCATCGTCTGGACTGTTCTCCTCTCTGGAGACAGGTTGCTGAATTTTACCCTCGGGATTGGCATCATCTGACGTCGGCTCCGGACTATGTTCACCGTCCCCTGGCTCATCCTGCTCCATTGCTGGGTCCATGGGGTCGTCGTTTCCTTTGGAGTCAACCGGGGTATTATTATTTCTTGCGCTGTTGTCGCTATTTTTACTGTGGCGGGATTTAGAGCGGCGCCTACGGCGCTGCTTTGGTGGCTTATCGAGGGGATTATCCTTCATTGCATCATCACCATCGCCTTCTTTTGGTGTGTCCACCATATATATATATATATATCTCATATGATGAGGTGGCAGTCCAGCACCCAGTGGGCGGTGGTTCCTGTTCTTCTCCTGCATTGTCGTAAATACCATCGATTGTCTTCGGAGTCGAAATCGAGCGTGTCGGTTAGGTCATCGACAGTGGCTATGAAGTGGGTGGTGGGTGGGGAACGAATTTCATCATCGTCCGTGTCCCACTCAAGCCGGACATAGTTCGGCCAAGAGTCTCTTGACAAGGAAAGAGATTTTAACAAATTTAGCACGTCACCCAAGGGCGAGTGCTGAAAAATATCCGCGGAGGTGAACTCCATGACTGGTGCCCAATCAGATTCGATAGGCACGGGCGTACGCGGTTCGGATCCTGCAGCCAGAGATGAGTCCGAGGGTCCGATGATGCCATCCTTACAGGAGGTGGGATCAGTGTTCGGCTCCAACGCCGATGAGTGTGCAGCCTCCGCGGCGGGGTCCATCCACCCGTCCCCGGAAGGCGCAATCTGCGCCGGATTGATTCCCGAGGCCGCCGCAGGTGCGATCTCCCGAGCACTGTCTGATGCTAGATCTAAGTCATGCTCGTCACGACTGTTCGGCGTACTTGACATGGGCTCAAATCCGTCGAAGATCAAGTCCCTGCGGATATCGGCAGTATAGTTTAAGCTTCCAAACCTGACTGATGGCCAGCGGCGTAGCTATCGATCTGCTCCAGGTGGCCAAGCGAGTTGGCCCGCAATACGAAGCCGCCGAATACGAAGATCTGTCCGGGAAGGAAAACCTCCCCCTGGACTGCGTTGTTGAAGATGATTGAAGGAGCCACAAGCCTTATCGCGACAACACAGTGGAACTCTCAGTGAAAGCACCAATGTCGGTGTCAAAACCAGCGGATCTCGGGTAGGGGGTCCCGAACTCTGCGTCTAAGGCTAATGGTAACAGGAGGCAGGGGACACGATGTTTTACCCAGGTTCAGGCCCTCTCGATGGAGGTAATACCCTACTTCCTCCTTGATTGATCTTGATGATATGAGTATTACAAGAGTTGATCTACCACGAGATCGTAGAGGCTAAACCCTAGAAGCTAGCCTATGATTATGATTGTTGTTGTCCTACGAACTAAACCCTCCAGTTTATATAGACATCGGAGGGGGCTAGGGTTACATAGAGTCGGTTACAGAGAAGGAAATCTATATATCCGAATTGCCAAGCTTGCCTTCCATGCAAAGGAGAGTCCCATCCGGACACGGGACGAAGTCTTCAATCTTGTATCTTCATAGTCCAATAGTCCGGCTAAGGTATATAGTCCGGCTGTCCGAGGACCCCTTAATCCAGGACTCCGTCAGTCTTCGCCTCCCGAGACTTCACCACTATGTCATCAACGTAAGCCTCAGCGTTCCTCCCGAGCTGTCGGCCCAGGGCAATGTGCATTAGCCACTGGAAGGTAGCCCTAGCATTACGCAATCCAAAAGGATGCAGGTGTAGCAGTACACCCCACAGGGGGTCAGGAACCCCGTCTTCTCCACATCTTGCACAACCATCTTGATCTGGTGGTAGCCCAAAAAGGCATCCAAAAAGCACAGTAGGTCACACTAGGCGGTGGAGTCGACGATCTGGTCAATGCACGGGAGCAGGAAGGGATCCTGAGGGCAAGCCTTGTTGAGGTTGGTGAAGTTGACGCACATGCGCTCCTTCCCCCCTTTCTTGGGGATGATAACTGGGTTCGCCAGCCTACTTCCCGGATGACACCAGCATCTTGCAGCTTGCGGGTTTCCTAGATGATGAACGCCTGGTTCTCGGTGGACTGTCGTCGGGCCTTCTGCTTCACTGGGCGCACATTTGGGCACACCCTCAGGTGGTGCTTGATTATTCCCCTTGGGATCCCGACCAGGTCCTTGTGCTCCCATGCAAACACTTCCTTGTTGGCGTGCAAGAAGCTGACCAACGCTTTTTCTTGGTCCGGGGGAGGCCAGCTCCTACGGTGAAGGTGGCGCTGATACGTCTCCAAGGTATCTATAATTTTTGATTGCTCCATGCTACTTTATCTACTGTTTTGGACTATATTGGGCTTTATTTTCTACTTTTATATTATTTTTGGGACTAACCTATTAACCGGAGGCCTAGCCCAGAATTGCTGTTTTTTGCCTATTTCAGTGTTTCGAAGAAACGGAATATCAAATGGAGTCCAAACGGAATGAAACCTTCGGGAATGTGATTTTCTCACCGAACGTGATAGAGACTTGGACCCTACTCCAAGAAGTGCCAGAGGCGGTCACGAGGGTGGAGGGCGCCCCCTGGGCGCCCCCTGGGCGCGCCCCCTACCTCGTGGGCCCCCTGACGCTCCACCGATGTACTCCTTCCTCCTATATATACCTACGTATCCCCGAACGATCAGAACAGGAGCCAAAAACCTAATTCCACCGCCGCAACCTTCTGTATCCACGAGATCCCATCTTGGGGCCTATTCCGAAGCTCTGCCGGAGGGGGAATCCACCATGGAGGGCTTCTACATCAACACCATAGCCCTTCCGATGAAGTGTGAGTAGTTTACTTCAGACCTTCGGGTCCATAGCTAGTAGCTAGATGGCTTCTTCTCTCTTTTTGGATCTCAATACAATGTTCTCCCCCTCTCTTGTGGAGATCTATTCGATGTAATCTTCTTTTTGCGGTGTGTTTGTTGAGAATGATGAATTGTGGGTTTATGATCCAGTATTATCTATGGAAAATATTTGATTCTTCTCTGAATTCTTTTATGTATGATTGAGTTATCTTTGCAAGTCTCTTCGAATTATCCTTTTTGGTTTGGCCAAGTAGATTGGTAGTTCTTGCAATGGGAGAAGTGCTTAGCTTTGGGTTCAATCTTGCGGTGTCCTTACCCAGTGACAGAAAGGGTTGCAAGGCACGTATTGTATTGTTGCCATCGAGGATAACAAGATGGGTTTTTTATCATATTGCATGAATTTATCCGTCTACATCATGTCATCTTGCTTAAGGCGTTACTCTATTTTTAACTTAATACTCTAGATGCATGTGGATAGCGGTCGATGAGTGGAGTAATAGTAGTAGATGCAGAATCGTTTCGATCTACTTGTCTTGGACGTGATGCCTATATACATGATCATTGCCTCGATATGCTCATAACTATGCTCAATTCTGTCAATTGCTCAACAGTAATTTGTTCACCCACCGTAGAATATTTATGCTCTTGAGAGAAGCCACTAGTGAAACTTATGGCCCCCGGGTCTATTCTCATCATATCAATCTCTATCACTTTATTTACTTGCTTTGTTTTTAGTTTGCCTTTTACTTTTTACTTTGCATCTATCTATCAAAAATACCAAAAATATTATTTATTATCTCTATCAGATCTCACTCTCGTAAGTGACCGTGAAGGGATTGACAACCCCTAATCGCGTTGGTTGCGAGTTGTTATCGTTTTGTGTTGGTACGAGGGACTTGTGCGTGGTCTCCTACTGGATTGATACCTTGGTTCTCAAAAACTGAGGGAAATACTTACGCTACTTTGCTGCATCATCCTCTCCTCTTCGGGGAAATCCAACGCAGTGCTCAAGAGGTAGCAAGAAGAATTTCTGGCGCCGTTGCCGGGGAGGCTCACGCAAGCAAGTCAACCATACCAAGTACCCATCGCAATCCCTATCTCTCGCATTACATTATTTGCCATTTGCCTCTCGTTTTCCTCTCCCCCACTTCACCTTTGCCGTTTTATTCGCCCTCTCTTTCCCAATCTCCTTCTCTCTTTTCCGTTTGCCTTTTTCCTGTTGCCTTTCTGTTTGCTTGTGTGTTGGATTACTTGTTGCCATGGCGCAAGATAATACCAAATTGTGTGATTTCTCGAATACCAATAATAATGATTTCCTTAGTACTCCGATTGCTCCTCTTAATAATGATGAGTCTTGTGAAATCAATACCGCTTTGTTGAATTTTGTTATGAAAGATCAATTCGCCGGCCTTCCCAGTGAAGATGCCGCTACTCATCTAAACAATTTTGTTGATTTGTGTGATATGCAAAAGAAGAAATATACGGATAAAAATATTGTCAAATTGAGTTATTTACGTTTTCACTTAGAGATCATGCTAAAGTTTGGTTTTCATCTTTGCCTAAAAATAGTATTGATTCTTGGAACAAGTGCAAAGATGCTTTTATCTCTAAGTATTTTCCTCCCGCTAAGATTATCAATCTTAGGAACGATATCATGAATTTTAAACAACTTGATCATGAGCATGTTTCCCAATCTTGGGAAAGAATGAAATTGATGCTTCGCAATTGCCCTACTCATGGTTTGAATTTATGGATGATCATACAAAAATTTTATGCCGGATTGAATTTTGCTTCTAGAAATCTTTTAGATTCGGCCGCGGGAGGCACGTTTATGGAAATTACGTTAGGGGATGCTACAAAATTGCTTGATAATATTATGGCTAATTATTGTCAATGGCACACCGAAAGATCTTCTAGTAAAAAAGTGCATGCTATAGAAGAAATCAATGTTTTGAGTGAAAAGATGGATGAACTTATGAAGATGTTTGCTCCTAAAGATACTCCTCTTGATCCCAATGATATGCCTTTATCTACTTTGCTTGAGAATAATAATGAATCTATGGATGTGAATTTTGTTGGTAGGAATAGTTTCAGAAACAATGCTTATAGAGGGAATTTTAATCCTAGGCCTTATCCTAGTAATCCTTCTAATAATTATGGAAATTCCTACAACAACTCTTATGGAAATTTTAATAAGATGCCCTCTGAATTTGAGAGTAGTGTTAAAGAGTTTATGAATTCACAAAAGAATTTTAATGCTTTGCTTGAAGAGAAATTGCTTAAAGTTGATGATTTGGCTAGGAACGTTGATAGAATTTCTCTTGAAATTGATTCTTTAAAGCTTAGATCTATTCCTCCTAAGCATGATATCAATGAGTCTCTCAAAGCCATGAGAATTTCCATTGATGAGTGCAAGGAAAGAACCGCTAGGATGCGTGCTTCCAAAGATGCCTTTATTAAAGCGTGTTCTTCCAATTCCTATGAAAATCAAGATGAAGATCTAAAAGTTATTGATGTGTCCCCCATTAAATCTTCATTTTGCAATATGAATCTTGATGAAACTGAATATGATCTTCCTTTGCCTAGAGGGCGTTCTAAGAATTTAGAGTTTCTAGATCTTGATGATGAATTTGATGAAAGTGGGATTGAAAGAAATAAAAACGTAGATGTTGCTAAACCCACTATTTTGGATCTTAAGGAATTTAATTATGAAAATTGCTCTTTGATTGGTTGTATTTCCTTGTTGCAATCCATGCTAGATTCCCCTCATGTTTATAGTCAAAATAAGGCCTTTACCGAACATATTGTTGATGCCTTGATGCAATCTTATGAAGAAAAACTTGAGTTGAAAGTTTCTATCCCTAGAAAACTCTATGATGAATGGGAACCTACTATTAAAATTAAAATTAAAGATTATGAGTTTCATGCTTTGTGTGATTTGGGTGCTAGTGTCTCTATTATTCCCAAAACTTTATGTGATTTGCTAGATTTCTGTGATTTGATGATTGCTCTCTAAACTTGCATCTTGCGGATTCCACTATTAAAAAGCCTATGGGAAGAATTAATGATGTTCTTATTGTTGCAAATAGGAATTATGTGCCCGTAGATTTTATCATTCTTGATATAGATTGCAATCCTTCATGTCCTATTATTCTTGGTAGACCTTTCCTTAGAACGATTGGTGCAATTATTGATATGAAGGAAGGAAATATTAGATTCCAATTTCCCTTAAAGAAGGGTATGGAACACTTCCCTAGAAATAAAATAAAATTACCATATGAATCTATCATGAGAGCCACTTATGGATTGCCTACCAAAGATGGCAATACCTAGATCTATCCTTGCTTTTATGCCTAGCTAGGGGCGTTAAACGATAGCGCTTGTTGGGAGGCAACCCAATTTTATTTTGTGTTTTTTGTTTTTGCTTCTGTTTAGGAATACATAATCCATCTACCTTCTGTTTGGATGTGGTTTTATGTTTTAATTAGTGTTTGTGCCAAGTAGAATCTATAGGATAACCTACGATGATAGTTGATTTGATTCTGCTGAAAAACAGAAACTTTGCGCGCACGAATATAATTTTGTTAAATCACAGGAACGTGATTTTGCGTTGATTATTTTTGCTGCTGTTCAATAAACAAATTTTCCAGGACTTCCTATTTTGGTAGAATTTTTAGAGTTCCAGAAGTTTGTGTTAGTTACAGATTGCTACAGACTGTTCTGTTTTTGACAGATTCTGTTTTACGTGTGTTGTTTGCTTATTTTTGATGAATCTATGGCTAGTAAAATAGTTTATAATCCATAGAGAAGTTGTAATACAGTAGGTTTAACACCAATATAAATAAAGAATGAGTTTACTACAGTACCTTAAGGAGTTCTTTGTTTTCTTTCTCTAACGGAGCTCACGAGATTTCTGTTGAGTTTTGTGTTGTGAAGTTTTCAAGTTTTGGGTGAATTCTTTTGATGGATTATGGAACAAGGAGTGGCAAGAGCCTAAGCTTGGGGATGCCCATGGCACCCCCAAGATAATCCAAGGACATCAAAAAGCTAAAGCTTGGGGATGCCCCGGAAGGCATCCCCTCTTTCGTCCACTTCCATCGGTAATTTACTTGGAGCTATATTTTTATTCACCACATGATATGTGTTTTGCTTGGAGTGTCTTGTATTATTTGCGTCTTTGCTCGTTACTTTACCACAATCATCCTTGCTGTACACACCTTTTGAGAGAGCCATACATGATTTGGAATTTGTTAGAATACTCTATGTGCTTCACTTATATCTTTTGAGCTTGATAGTTTTGCTCATAGTACTTCACTTATATCTTTTGAGCGTGATAATTTTTGCTCTATGCTTCACTAATATCTTTTAGAGCACGGTGGTGGATTTGTTTTAAAGAAACCATTGATCTCTCATGCTTCACTTAGATTATTTTGAGAGTCGTTAATAGCATGGTATTTTTCTTAATGTTAATATACTTAGTGTTCAAGATATGTGAAACTTTCTTTGGAGAGAATTGAATACTAAGATAAGTTTGATTCTTGATAATTGTTTTGAGATATGGAGGTGATAATATCAAAGTCGTGCTAGTTGGGTAATTGTGAATTTGAGAAATGCTTGTGTTGAAGTTTGCAAGTCCCGTAGCATGCACGTATGGTTAAAGTTGTGTAACAAATTTGAAACATGGAGTGTACCTGGCTTGTGCATCCTTATGAGTGGCGGTCAGGGACGAGCAATGGTCTTTTCCTACCAATCTATCCCCCCTAGGAGCATGCGCGTAGTACTTGATTTTTGATGGCTTCTAAATTTTTGCAATAAGTATATGAGTTCTTTTGACTAATGTTGAGTCCATGGATTATATGCACTCTCACCTTTCCGCCTTTGCTAGCCTCTTCGGTACCGTGCATTGCCCTTTCTCACCTTGAGAGTTGGTGCAAACTTCTCCGATGCATCCAAACCCCGTGATACGATACGCTCTATCACACATAAACCTCCTTATATCTTTTTTTTGACAACTAAACCTCCTTATATCTTCCTCAAAACAGCCACCATACCTACCTATCATGGCATTTCCATAGCCATTCCGAGATATATTGCCATGCAACTTCCATCATCATCATCATGACATACATTACTTTTGTCATATTGTCATTGCATGATCATGTAGTTGACATCGTATTTGTGGCAAAGCCACCATGCATTATTTTTCATACGTGTCACTCTTGATTCATTGCACCATCCCGGTACACCGCCGGAGGCATTCATATAGAGTCATACCTTGTTCTAAGTATCAAGTTGTAATTGTTGAGTTGTAAGAAAAATAAAAGTGTGATGATTATAATTATTAGAGCATTGTCCCAAGTGAGGAAAGGATGATGGAGACTATGATTCCCCCATAAGTCGGGATGAGACTCCGGACGAAAAAAAAGAGAAAGGCCAAAAAAAAGAGAAAGGCCCAAATAAAAAAAATGAGAGAAAAAGAGAGAAGGGACAATGCTACTATCCTTTTACCACACTTGTGCTTCAAAGTAGCACCAAGATCGTCATGATAGAGAGTCTCTCATTTTGTCACTTCCATATACTAGTGGGAATTTTTCATTATAGAACTTGGCTTGTATATTCCAATGATGGGCTTCCTCAAAATGCCCTAGGTCTTCGTGAGCAAGCAAGTTGGATGCACACCCACTTAGTTTCTTTTGTAGAGCTTTCATATACTTATAGCTCCAGTGCATCCGTTGCATGGTAATCCCTACTCCTCATGTTGACATCAATTGATGGGCATCTCCATAGTCCGTTGATTAGCCTCGTCAATGTGAGACTTTCTCCTCTTTGTCTTCTCCACACAATCCCCATCATCATATTCTATTCCACCCATAGTGCTATATCCATGGCTCGCGCTCATGTATTGCATGAAGGTTGAAAAAGTTTGAGATTATTTGAGTATGAAACAATTGCTTGGCTTGTCATCGGGGGTATAGAAGTTGGGAACATCTTTGTGTGACGAAAATGAAGCATAGCCTAACTATATCATTTTGTAGGGATGAACTTTCTTTTGCCATGGTATTTTGAGAAGACATGATTGCTTTGATTAGTATGCTTGAAGTATTATTATTTTTGTGTCAGTATGAACTTTTGTCTTGAATCTTTCGGACCTGAATATTCATATCACAAGTAAGAAGCTTTATATTGAAATTATGCCAAAGTATCACTCCGCATCAAAAATTCTTTTTTTTATCATTTACCTACTCGAGGACGAGCAGGAATTAAGCTTGGGGATGCCTGGTACGTCTCCAACGTATCTATAATTTTTGATTGCTCCATGCTACTTTATCTACTGTTTTGGACTATATTGGGCTTTATTTTCCACTTTTATATTATTTTTGGGACTAACCTATTAACCGGAGGCCCAGCCCAGAATTGTTGTTTTTTGCCTATTTCAGTGTTTCGAAGAAACGGAATATCAAACGGAGTCCAAACGGAATGAAACCTTCGGGAACGTGATTTTCTCACCGAACGTGATCCAGGAGACTTGGACCCTACTCCAAGAAGTGCCAGAGGCGGTCACGAGGGAGGAGGGCGCCCCCCTGGGCGCGCCCCCTACCTTGTGGGCCCCCTGACGCTCCACCGACGTACTCCTTCCTCCTATATATACTTACATATCCCCGAACGATCAAAACAGGAGCCAAAAACCTAATTCCACCACCGCAACCTTTTGTATCCACGAGATCCCATCTTGGGGCCTGTTCTGGAGCTTCGCTGGACGGGGCATCCACCACGGAGGGCTTCTACATCAACACGATAGCCCCTCCGATGAAGTGTGAGTAGTTTACTCCAAACCTTCGGGTCCATAGCTAGTAGCTAGATGGCTTCTTCTCTCTTTTTGGATCTCAATACAATGTTCTCCCCCTCTCTTGTGGAGATCTATTCGATGTAATCTTCTTTTTGCGGTGTGTTTGTTGAGACCGATGAATTGTGGGTTTATGATCCAGTATTATCTATGGAAAATATTTGATTATTCTCTGAATTCTTTTATGTATGATTGAGTTATCTTTGCAAGTCTCTTCGAATTATCCTTTTTGGTTTGGCCAACTAGATTGGTAGTTCTTGCAATGGGAGAAGTGCTTAGCTTTGGGCTCAATCTTGCGGTGTCCTTACCCAGCTTGCGGTGTCCTTACCCAGTGACAGAAAGGGTTGCAAGGCACGTATTGTATTGTTGCCATCGAGGATAACAAGATGGGTTTTTTATCATATTGCATGAATTTATCCCTCTACATCATGTCATCTTGCTTAAGGCGTTACTCTGTTTTTAACTTAATACTCTAGATGCAGCTAGATAGCGGTCGATGAGTGGAGTAATAGTAGTAGATGCAGAATCATTTCGATCTACTTGTCTTGGACGTGATGCCTATATACATGATCATTGCCTAGATATGCTCATAACTATGCTCAATTCTGTCAATTGCTCAACAGTAATTTGTTCACCCACCGAAGAATATTTATGCTCTTGAGAGAAGCCACTAGTGAAACCTATGGCCCCCGGGTCTATTCTCATCATATCAATCTCTATCACTTTATTTACGTGCTTTGTTTTTACTTTGCCTTTTACTTTTTACTTTGCATCTATCTATCAAAAATACCAAAAATATTATTTATTATCTCTATCAGATCTCACTCTCGTAAGTGACCGTGAAGGGATTGACAACCCCTAATCGCGTTGGTTGCAAGTTGTTATCGTTTTGTGTAGGTACGAGGGACTTGTGTGTGGTCTCCTACTGGATTGATACCTTGGTTCTCAAAAACTGAGGGAAATACTTACGCTACTTTGCTGCATCATCCTCTCCTCTTCGGCGAAATCCAACGCAGTTCTCAAGAGGTAGCAGGCGCCTGACGCCCCATCCTCATCAACTGGCACTTGCTTCGTCTCGGCTTGGTCTTGGGAAAACAACTGCTTCTTCTTGGCTGGCGCTGCCCCCGAAGCCTCAGGGCCCCCTTTTTCGCTCGACTACGTGGATGCCGTAGTCCTGAAGGCGAGCTTAAGGGCCTGCAGTGAGTCCTTGGTGTTCCCTGCTACCGTGAGGACACCGCTGCTACCTGGCATCTTCATGAGGTTGTAGGTTGGATTAGTTGTTGCCATGAACTTGTCCAGGGCTGGGTACCTAAGGATGGCGTTGTATGGTAGGGTCGATCTGGGCGATGCCGAAGTCGATGAGCTCGGTGCGGTAGTTGTCGCGGGTCCCGAAGGTGACGGTAAGGCGGATTTGCCCCAGGGGGCTGGTAGAACCATTGCCGACCCCGGAGAAAGGCTTGGTGGGGCGGAGTCGGCCGTGGGGCATGTGAAGCAAGCGGAATGCCTCCATGGAGGGCACGTTTAGGCCGGCTCCATCGTTGATGAGGGTCTTGGCGACCGCCACGTTGCAGATGGTGGGGGGTGCAGAGCATCGGGGGCGCGCCTGCTCCCGTCGTGGTAGCGGGGTGATCTTCTGGGCTGAAGGTGAGGTCAGCCTTGGGTGCCGCCCAGCCCGGGGGAGCCCCTGGTTGCACTTGTGCGGCACCCACCTAGTGGTAGAACTGCTTGATGTGGCGGTCGGAGGGTGGCGCCTGCGAGCCACCCAGGAGAGCTGCGACGGCGGGAGGCGCTGGTGCCGTGAAGTGTGTGATGAAGAGGCTGCGCTGCTCCTCCCAGGAGGCCACAAAAGACCCTGGCAAGCTGAGTAGCCAGGCGCGTGGCACGCCCATGAGGGCCATGGGGAGCCAGTTGGCCATCACCTTGTCGTCCCCGCCGGCTTCCCAAACTTCCTCCTCGTATGCCTGGAGGAAGCCAGCCGGATCCACCGCACCGTCATAGCGGGCGGCATCTCTGGCCTGAACTTGGGTGGCCACTGCTCCCATCGCAAGGTGGGGGTGAGAGCGCAGAGGCCCATGGCTCCCCCAAAGGTGCATGACGGCCCAGTCGATGGAGGAGCGCGTGCCATCGGAGCCGGTGGCGGAATGCGGCGGACGAAGCGGCGGATCCCCGACGCACCCCTACCTGGCGCGCCAAATGTCAGATTTCAGGTTCTGCAAACCCTTGAGAGGTTCGAACTCTGGGGTGCGTGTGGAGATCTCAACCTACCCAGCCTGCCAACTCGCAAATCTCACCGCCTATCACGACGAGCTCGAGGGGAAAGAGAGACACAACAGTTTACCCAGGTTCGGGCCACCTTGCGGTGTAAAACCCTACTCCTGCTTTGTGGCGGATTTGCCTCGAGGGGCTGAGGAAGAACTAGTACAGTGGCGAACATCCTCAAGAGGCGTGTTCTTGAGCTCAAGAGAGTTGGTGAAGTGGTGAGGGTGGAATGGAATCGATCCCCCTATTAGTGGTGGCCAGGTCCTATTTATAGTGGCCTTGGTCCTCTTCCCAAATGTAGGCGGGAAGGGATCCCACAACGGCCAAATTTGAAGGGAGACAACAAGTACGCCCTATCCTGACTAAAGTGGTCTCCGCCTGCAAAAGCCGCTGGCCATGACGTTGCGGTGGGCTTGGTGGTGATCTCCGTCCTGGCGGTCTTGGTCTTGTTGCACCAGAATGTAAACCTTTGGTTGATTCCTCGGGACTCTGCGCCTGCTGCTTGCCTCCTTTGCATCAAAGAGGAAACTGGTACTCTACGCTCGTTGGCGCCCGTCTGGCGCATGATGACCCACAAGTATAGGGGATCTATCGTAGTCCTTTTGATAAGTAAGAGTGTCGAACCCAACGAGGAGCAGAAGGAAATGATAAGCGGTTTTCAGCAAGGTATTCTATGCAAGTACTGAAATAAGTGATAACAGATAGTTTTGTGATAAGATAAATTGTAACGAGCAACAAGTAACAAAAGTAAATAAAGTGCAGCAAGGTGGCCCAATCCTTTTTGTAGCAAAGGACAAGCCTGGACAAACTCTTATAATAGGAAAAACGCTCCCTAGGACACATGGGAATATCGTCAAGCTTGTTTTCATCACGCTCATATGATTCGCGTTCGGTACTTTGATAATTTGATATGTGGGTGGACCGGTGCTTGGGTACTGCCCTTACTTGGACAAGCATCCCACTTATGATTAACCACTATTGCAAGCATCCGCAACTACAACAAAAGTATTAAGGTAAACCTAACCATAGCATGAAACATATGGATCCAAATCAGCCCCTTACGAAGCAACGCATAAACTAGGGTTTAAGCTTCTGTCGCTCTAGCAACCCATCATCTACTTATTACTTCCCAATGCCTTCCTCTAGGCCCAAATAATGGTGAAGTGTTATGTAGTCGATGTTCACATAACACCACTAGAGGTTAGACAACATACATCTTATCAAAATATCGAACGAATACCAAATTCACATGACTACTAATAGCAAGACTTCTCCCTTGTCCTCAGGAACAAACGTAACTACTCACAAAGCATATTCATGTTCATAATAAGAGGGGATATAATGTGCATAAAGGATCTGAACATATGATCTTCCACCAAATAAACCAACTAGCATCAACTACAAGGAGTAATCAACACTACTAGCAACCTACTAGCACCAATCCCGGACTTGGAGACAAGAATTGGATACAAGAGATGAACTAGGGTTTGGAGATGAGATGGTGCTGGTGAAGATGTTAATGGAGATTGCCCACTCCCGATGAGAGGAGCGTTGGTGATGACGATGGTGATGATTTCCCCCTCCCGGAGGGAAGTGTCCCCGGCAGAACAGCTTTGCCGGAGCCCTAGATTGGTTCCGCCAAGGTTCCGCCTCGTGGCGGCGGAGTCTCGTCCCAAAAGGTTGCTTATGATTTTTTTTCTCATCGAAAGACTTCATATAGGAGAATATGGGCGTCGGAGAGCCACCAGGGGGCCCACGAGGTAGGGGCGCGCCCAGGGGGGAGGGGCGCACCCCCACCCTCATGAGCAGGGTGTGGGCCCCCTAGCCTTCATCTTTGGCGACGATTTTTCTTTATTTCTTTTAAGATATTCCGTGGAGTTTCAGGACTTTTGGAGTTGCGCAGAATAGGTCTCCAATATTAGCTCCTTTTCCAGCCAGAATTCCAGCTGCCGGCATTCCCCCTCTTCATGGTAAACCTTGTAAAATAAGATAGAATAGCCATAAGTAATGTGACATAACGTGAAATAACAGCCCATAATGCGATAAATATCGATATAAAAGCATGATGCAAAATGGACGTATCAACTCCCCCAAGCTTAGACCTCGCTTGTCCTCAAGCGAAAAGCCGATAACAATAAATATGTCCTCATGTTTAGAGGTAGAGGCGTCGATAAAAATAAAATACGGACATGAAGGCATCATGATTATTTTCATAACAGCAACATATATAGATTTGTCATATGATTGCTCATGTTCAAATGATGATCTTTTCACAAAGTGCAAAAGTATGAATCGGAAACCTTATTGGGCACTAACAAATTATAACCTCAGTCATTGAAGCAATTGCAATTTATCATAACAGCGGAAAGAGTCTATGTCAGAGCTTAAAAGCAAGTTCACATACTCAACTATCACTTAGTCCTTCATAATTGCTAACACTCACGCAATACTTGTGTTTACGGAGTTTTAATCGGACACAGAGAAAGATAGGGGCTTATAGTTTTGCCCCACAACCTTTTACCTCAAGGGTAATGTCAACAATAATAATTCATGCTCCCCTACATCCAGTTGGATATATATATATATATATATATATATATATATATATATATATATATATATATCATGTTCTTTCCAACATGCTGAGCTTGCCAAAGGATAAAATGAAAAGGAAAGGTGAAGATCACCGTGACTCTTGCATAAGATAGAAGATAATAATAAAAGATAGGCCCTCCGCAAAGGGAAGCAGAGGTTGTCATGCGCTTTTATGGTTGGATGCACAAAATCTTAATGCAAAAGAACGTCGCTTTATATTGCCCCTTGTATGTGAACCTTTATTATGCAGTCCGTCGCTTTTATTGCATCCACAACAAGTTCGTACAAAGCTTATTTCTCTGCACTAATAAGTCATGCATATTTAAAGAGCAATTTTTATTGCTTGCACCGATGACAACTTACTTGAAGGATCTTACTCAATCCATAGGTAGATATGGTGGACTCTCATGGCTAAATTGGTTTAAGGGTATTTGGAAGCACAAGTAGTATCTCTACTTGGTGCTGACAATTTGGCTAGCATGAGGGGGAAAGGCAAGCTCAACATGTTAGAGGAACCATGACAACATACTCTATCTTAGGTGTAATAAAACATAACTCATTACGTTGTCTTCCTTGTCCAACATCAACTCTTTAGCATGTCATATCCTAATGAGTGTTCCCAATCATAAAAGATGTCAATGATAATATATCTATATGTGAAACGTCTCTCTCCTTATTACTTCCTATTAATTGCTACAATGACCAAAGCTATATTTGCCAACTCCAAACAACTTTTTAATCATCATACTCTTTCTATGTAAAGTTACTACTCTCGATAAGATCAATATAAACTCTTTGTTTCTTTTTATTCTTTTCTTTTATTTACCCAAGATCATGGCAAAATAATCAAGCCCTTGACTCAACACTAATCTTTATTATATATAGCTCACGGACTCGATTGCATAGAGGGATCATAAAGCAAAACTTCAAAACTAGATCATGCCATGACTTTTATTCTACTAAATCAATATACTACTAATAGGATCGAACTAAGAAAAACGATAAAGATAGGAGTTGTGATGTGATACGATACCGGGGCACCTCCCCCAAGCTTGGCAGTTGCCAAGGGGAGTGCCCATACCCATGTGATTATGTCTCCTTCTTTGTTGTCGGCGGTGGAGGTGTTGTTGATGATGCAAGCTTGTCGTCCACCTTCCATGGTATAGGCTCACCCTCATAGAAGGATGATCGAGTCTCCGGAATCCTCAAATCTGCAACGGAAACAGCTCGAAACGAAAACAGAGGATATTTGCGTGATACGGTGGTCAAAACCTTCGGGAGAATATATAATGAAATTTTACCGACCAAAATGCGTATCGTGCAAGAAAACGGAGTCCGGAGGGCACACGAGGTGCTCACGAGGTAGGGGGGCGTGCCCAGGGGGGTAGGGCGCGCCCTCCACCCTCGTGGAGGCCTCGTGTCCTCCCCGGACTGCTACTTATTTTTCTATTTTTCTAAATATTCCAAAACGGAGAAATATTGCTTTAAAAATTGTTTTGGGGTTGGTTTACTTACCGTACCACATACCTATTCATTTTCGGAGTCTGGGACGTTCTGGAAAGTGTCAGTTATGTATTCCTCCGGGGTTACGGTTTCAATAATATTGATTTCAACATTTATGGGATTACCTAACATATAATGTTTGATTCTTTGACCGTTTACCACCTTCGGATTTGTGCCTGCGAAGTTGTTGATTTTTATGGCACCGAAATGATAGACCTCCTCGATAACGTAAGGACCTTCCCATTTGGAGAGAAGTTTTCCTGCAAAAAATCTTAAACGAGAGTTGTATAGCAATACATAGTCACCTACATTAAACTCACGCTTTTGTATCCTTTTGTCATGCCATCTTTTAACTTTTTCTTTAAACAGCTTGGCATTTTCATAAGCTTGGGTTCTCCATTCATCAAGTGAGCTAATATCAAACAACCTCTTCTCACCGGCAAGTTTGAAGTCATAATTGAGCTCTTTGATAGCCCAATATGCCTTATGTTCTAATTCAAGAGGTAAATGACATGCTTTTCCATAAACCATTTTATACGGAGACATGCCCATAGGATTTTTGTACGCAGTTCTATAGGCCCATAATGCATCATTCAGTTTTTTGGACCAATTCTTTCTAGACCTGTTGACAGTCTTTTGAAAAATTAATTTGAGCTCTCTATTGCTCAACTCTACCTGGCCACTAGACTGCGGGTGATAAGGAGATGCAATTCTATGATTAACATCATATTTAGCAAGCATCTTACGGAAAGCACCATGAATAAAGTGTGAACCACTATCAGTCATTAAGTATCTAAGGACTCCAAACCTCGGAAAAATAACTTCCTTAAGCATTTTAATAGAAGTGTTATGATCAGCACTACTAGTTGGAATAGCTTCTACCCACTTAGTAACGTAATCAACAGCAACTAAAATATGAGTGTAACCATTAGAGGCAGGAAAAGGTCCCATATAATCAAAGCCCCAAACATCAAATGGCTCAATAACAAGTGAATAATTCATAGGCATTTCTTGACGTCCACTGATATTACCAATTCTTTGACATTCATCGCAAGACAAAACAAACTTACGGGCATCCTTGAAGAGAGTAGGCCAATAAAAACCAGATTGCAATACCTTATGTGCAGTTCTATCTCCAGCGTGGTGTCCTCCATAGGCTTCGGAGTGACACTTGCGTAGGATCTGTTCCTGTTCATGCTCAGGTACACAACGTCTAATAACACCATCTACTCCTTCTTTATAAAGATGTGGGTCATCCCAAAAGTAATGTCGCAAGTCATAGAAAAACTTTTTCTTTTGTTGGTATGTGAAGCTAGGCGGTATAAATTTAGCAACAATATAATTAGCATAATCAGCATACCATGGAGTGCTACGAGAAGTGCTTATGACATTTAATTGTTCATCAGGAAAGCTATCATCAATAGGTAGTGGGTCATCAAGAACATTCTCTAACCTAGATAAGTTATCTGCAACGGGGTTCTCAGCTCCTTTTCTATCAACAATATGCAAATCAAATTCTTGTAGCAAGAGAACCCATCTAATAAGTCTAGGTTTAGCATCTTTCTTTTCCATAAGATATTTAATAGCAGCATGATCGGTGTGAATAGTTACTTTAGAATCAACAATATAGGGTCTGAATTTATCATAAGCAAATACAACTGTTAAAAGTTCCTTTCAGTAGTAGCATAATTTCTTTGAGCATTGTCTAGAGTCTTACTAGCATAGTGGATAACATTTAATTTCTTATCAACTCTTTGCCCTAGAACAGCACCTACAGCATAATCACTAGCATCACACATAATTTCAAAAGGTAAATTCCAATCAGGTGGTTGAACAATAGGTGCAGAGACTAATGCTTTCTTAAGTATTTCAAATGCTTCTACACAATCATCATCAAAGACAAATGGTACATCTTTTTGTAATAAATCAGTCAGAGGCCGAGAAATTTTTGTGAAGTCCTTAATGAACCTCCTATAAAATCCGGCGTGACCAAGGAAACTTCTTATACCTTTGATGTCCTTGGGACATGGCATCTTTTCAATAGCGTCAACCTTGGCTTTATCTACTTCAATACCTCTTTCAGAAACTTTGTTCCCCAAGACAATACCCTCATTAACCATAAAGTGGCACTTTTCCCAATTCAAGACAAGATTAGTTTCTTCACATCTCTGCAAAACTCGATCAAGATTGCTCAAGCAATCATCAAAAGAGGAACCATAGACGGAAAAGTTGTCCATGAAAACCTCACAAATCTTTTCACAAAAATCAGAGAATATAGCCATCATGCATCTTTGAAAGGTAGCAGGTGCATTACATAAACCAAAAGGCATACGTCTATAAGCAAAAGTACCAAAAGGGCATGTAAAAGTAGTCTTTGATTGATCTTTAGCCGACACAGGTATTTGAGAGAAACCAGAATAACCATCTAGAAAGCAATAATGTGTATGTTTGCATAATCTTTCTAGCATTTGATCAATAAAAGGTAAGGGATAATGATCTTTCTTAGTAGCTTTATTTAATTTGCGGAAATCAATTACCATCCTATGACCTGTGATAATTCTTTGCGGGATCAATTCATCTTTATCATTAGGGACAACAGTAATACCTCCCTTCTTAGGGACACAATGGACAGGACTTACCCACTGACTATCAGCAACGGGGTAAATTGTACCTGCATCCAGAAGCTTGAGTATTTCTTTTCTTACCACTTCTTTCATTTTAGGATTCAAACGTCGTTGAGGATCACAAAAATGGTTTGGCATCAGCTTCCAAATTTATTTTATGTTGACATAGAGTGGGACTGATGCCCTTAAGATCATCCAGAGTATATCCAATAGCGTCACGGTGCTTTTTCAGAGTTTTCAATAATCTTTCTTCTTCATGCTCTGAAAGGTTAGCACTAATAATAACAGGATATATTTTCTTTTCATCAAGATAAGCATACTTAAGATTATCAGGCAACGGTTTAAGCTCAAACACGGGATCACCCTTGGGTGGAGGAGGATCCCCTAGGATTTCAACAGGCAGATTGTGTTTCAGAATAGGTTTTTGTTCAAAGAATACTTCATCTATTTCCCTTCTTTCATTCATAAACATATCATTTTCATGGTCTAGAAAATAGTGTTCCAAAGGATCACTAGGAGGCACGGCGATAGAAGCAAGACCAATAATTTCATCCTTACTAGGCAATTCTTCCTCAAGATGTTGTTTACTAAATTTAGAGAAATTAAACTCATGAACCATATTATCCAAGCCAATAGTAACAACATCCTTTTCGCAGTCTATCTTAGCATTAACAGTATTCAAGAAGGGTCTACCAAATATAATGGGGCAAAAGCTATCTTGTGGAGAACTAAGAACAAGAAAATCAGTGGTATATTTAGTTTTCCCACACAAGACTTCAACATCTCTAACAATTCCCATTGGTGAAATAGTATCTCTATTGGCAAGTTTAATTGTAACATCAATATCTTCTAACTCAGCAGGTGCAATCTCATGCTTAATTTCTTCATATAAATCATAAGGTATAACACTAGCACTAGCACCCATATCACATAAGCCATGATAACAATGATCTCCTATTTTAACAAAAATAACAGGCACGCCTATCACAGGTCTATGTTTATCTCTATCACAGGGTTTAGCAATTCTAGCAGTTTCACCAGAGAATTCAATGACATGCCCATCAATATTATCAGACAAGAGATCTTTAACAATAGCAATATTAGGTTCTACTTTGATTTGCTCAGGAGGTGTATAAGTTCTAGTATTGCTTTTACGAACAATAGTTGAAGCTTTAGCATGATCCTTTACTCTAGCAGGAAAAGGTGGTTTCTCAACATAAGAGGTGGGAACAATAGGATCATTATAAGTGATGGTATTTTCTTCAACTTTAATAGGTGCAGCTACTTTTACTTCTATGGGACGATGATATTTAAACCACTTCTCCTTGGGGAGATCAACATAAGTAGCAAAAGATGCACAAAAAGAAGCTACTATCTCAGAGTCAAGTCCATATTTAGTGCTAAACTTACGGAAAATAACGGTATCCATAAAAGATTTAACACAATCAAACTTAGGCGTCATACCTGACTCCTTACCTTCGTCGAGGTCCCAATCTTCAGAGTTGTGTTTAATTCTATCCAATAAATTCCATCTGAATTCAATAGGCTTCATCATAAAAGAGTCAGCACAAGAAGTATCGAGCATGGTTTTATTACTATCAGAGAGCCGAGCATAAAAATTCTGAAGAATTGTCAATTCTGAGAGCTCATGATTGGGGCATGAATATAACATGGATTTAAGCCTCCCCCAAGCTTGAGCAATGCTTTCTCCTTCGCGAGGCCAAAAATTGTATATATAATTGCGATCACGATGAACAAGATGCATAGGGTAATATTTTTGATGAAATTCCAATTTCATTCTTTTATAGTTCCATGATCTCGTATCATCACATAGCCTATACCATGTCGATGTGTCTCCCTTCAAAGATAAAGGGAAAGCCTTCTTCTTAACAACATCATCGGGTATACCTGCAAGCTTAAATAATCCACAAATATCATCCAAATAGCGTAGATGCTCGTCGGGATGCTTTGTCCCATCTCCTGTAAAAGTATTAGCCAGCAGTTTTTCCATAATACCCGAAGGAAATTCAAAAGGAGTTTCATTTTCAATAGGTTCAGTAGGTTGAGGAGCAACTCTTTGCTCTACTGGACGGGGTGAAGATACCCCGAACAAGCCCCTCAGAGATTCAGTTTCCATAGTAACAAGTGACAGAAAATTTCAGCACACTATATAAATTTTTCCTTACCAAAGGTGTTACACTCCCCGGCAACGGCGCCAGAAAAGAGTCTTGATGACCCACAAGTATAGGGGATCTATCGTAGTCCTTTCGATAATTAAGAGTGTCGAACCCAAACGAGGAGCAGAAGGAAATGATAAGCCGTTTTCAGTAAGGTATTCTCTGCAAGTACTGAAATAAGTGATAACAGATAGTTTTGTGATAAGATAAATTGTAACGAGCAACAAGTAACAAAAGTAAATAAAGTGCAGCAAGGTGGCCCAATCCTTTTTGTAGCAAAGGACAAGCCTGGACAAACTCTTATAATAGGAAAAGCGCTCCCGAGGACACATGGGAATATCGTCAAGCTAGTTTTCATCACGCTCATATGATTCGCGTTCGGTACTTTGATAATTTGATATGTGGGTGGACCGGTGCTTGGGTACTGCCCTTACTTGGACAAGCATCCCACTTATGATTAACCTCTATTGCAAGCATCCGCAACTACAACAAAAGTATTAAGGTAAACCTAACCATAGCATGAAACATATGGATCCAAATCAGCCCCTTACGAAGCAATGCATAAACTAGGATTTAAGCTTCTGTCACTCTAGCAACCCATCATCTACTTATTACTTCCCAATGCCTTCCTCTAGGCCCAAATAATGGTGAAGTGTTATGTAGTCGACGTTCACATAACACCACTAGAGGTGAGACAACATACATCTTATCAAAATATCGAACGAATACCAAATTCACATGACTACTAATAGCAAGACTTCTCCCTTGTCCTCAGGAACAAACATAACTACTCACAAAGAATATTCATGTTCATAATCAGAGGGGATATAATGTGCATAAAGGATCTGAACATATGATCTTCCACCAAATAAACCAACTAGCATCAACTACAAGGAGTAATCAACACTACTAGCACCAATCCCGGACTTGGAGACAAGAATTGGATACAAGAGATGAACTAGGGTTTGGAGATGAGATGGTGTTGGTGAAGATGTTGATGGAGATTGCCCTCTCCCGATGAGAGGAGCATTGGTGATGACGATGGTGATGATTTCCCCCTCCCGGAGGGAAGTGTCCCCCGTAGAACAGATCTGCCGGAGCCCTAGATTGGTTCCGCCAAGGTTCCGCCTCGTGGCGGCAAAGTCTCGTCCCGAAAGGTTGCTTATGATTTTTTTTCTCATCGAAAGACTTCATATAGGAGAAGATGGGCGTCGGAGAGCCACCAGGGGGCCCACGAGGTAGGGGGGCACGCCTAGGGGGGAGGGGACCCTTGTGAGCAGGGTGTGGGCCCCCTGGCCTTCATCTTTGGCGACGATTTTTCTTTATTTCTTTTAAGATATTCCATGGAGTTTTAGGACTTTTGGAGTTGCGCAGAATAGGTATCCAATATTAGCTCCTTTTCCAGCCAGAATTCCAGCTGCCGGCATTCCCCCTCTTCATGGTAAACCTTGTAAAATAAGAGAGAATAGCCATAAGTAATGTGACATAACGTGAAATAACAGCCCATAATGCGATAAATATCGATATAAAAGCATGATGCAAAATGGACGTATTAGCGCACGCCTGGCCTTGGTCGTCATGGCTCATGTCAGCCGAACCTCGCGAGGTGGGCCTTGCATAGAAATCTCCGCTCCTCAGGAGCCGGCCTGAGGGGGACGATCCCCTTGGAGGTCTTGGTGTCATCCGCCTCGCGAGGCTTGGCCCCTCGCGAGGGTCTTGAGTTGTTGATGCTGAAGTTGGGTCGTTCCAGGCCGTCGATGGAGCCACGCTGTGGGCCGCAGGCAGGAAAGTCTGGGTACCCCCGTATCCAGAATGCCAACAAACGCCTCCAGCAGTGTACCGGGATGTGCAATGAATCAAGAGTGACATGTACGAAAGAATTATTAAAGGTGGCTTTGCCACAAATACGACTTCAACTACATGATCATGCAAAGCAATATGACTATGATGAAGCGTGTCATAATAAACGGAACGGTAGAAAGTTGCATGGCAACATATCTCGGAATGGCTATGGAAATGCCATAATAGGTAGGTATGGTGGCTATTTTGAGGAAGGTATATGGTGGGTGTATGGTACCAGCGAAAGTTGCACGGCACAAGAGGGGCTAGCAACAGTGGAAGGGTGAGAGTGCGTATAATCCATGGACTCAGCATTAGTCATAAAGAACTCACATGCTTATTGCAAAAATCTATTAATCATCTAAACCAAGCACTACGCGCATGCTCCTAGGGGAAGGGTTGGTAGGAGTTAACCATCACGCGAACCCGACCTCCACATAAAGGATGACAATCAATAAATACCTCATGCTCCAACTTCGTTACATAACGGTTCACCATACGTGCATGCTACGGGAATCACAAACCTCAACACAAGTATTTCTCAAATTTACAATTACTCCACTAGCATGACTCTAATATCATCATCTTCATATCTCAAAACAATCGTAAGGAATCAAACTTCTCATAGTATTCAATGCACTTTATATGAAAGTTTTTATTATATTCCTCTTGGATGCCTATCATATTAGGACTAAATTTATAACCAAAGCAAATTACCATTCTGTTTAAAGACTCTCAAAATAATATAAGTGAAGCATGAGAGTTCATCAATTTCTATAAAATAAAACCACCGCCATGCTCTAAAAAGATATAAGTGAAGCACTAGAGCAAAATTGCCTAGCTCAAAAGATATAAGTGAAGCACATAGAGTATTCTAATAAATCACGATTCATGTGTGTCCCTCTCAAAAGGTGTGTACAGCAAGGATGATTGTGGCAAACTAAAAATCAAAGACTCATATCATACAAGACGCTCCAAGCAAAACACATATCATGTGGTGAATAAAAATATAGCCTTAAGTAAAGTTACCGATAGAAGACGAAAGAGGGGATGCCTTCCGGGGCATCCCCAAGCTTGGGATCTTGGTTGTCCTTGAATATTACCTTGGGGTGCCTTGGTCATCCCCAAGCTTAGGCTCTTTCCACTCCTTATTCCATAGTCCATCAAATCCTTACCCAAAACTTGAGAACTTCACAACACAAAACTCAACAGAAAATCTCATAAGCTCCATTAGTATAAGAAAATAAGTCACCACTTTATGGTACTGTTGTGAACTCATCTTTATTTATATTGGTGTAATATCTACTGTATTCTAACTTTTCCATGGTTCATACCCCCCCCCTCGATACTACCCATATATTCATCAAAATAAGTAAACAACACAAAGAAAACAGAATCTGTTAAAAACAGAATAGTCTGTAGCAATCTGGAAACTTTGAATACTTATGTAACTCCAAAATTCTGAAAAATTAGGACAACCTGGGCAATTTGTGTATCAATCCAGTGAAAAACGAACCAGATCAAAATCACGCTCCTATGAATTATGAAAATTATTTTCCTATGCACAAAAGTTTCTATTTTTCAGCAAGATCAAAATAACTATCACCGTAAGCTATCCCAAAGGTCTTACTTGGCACAAACACTAACTGAAACACAAAACCACATCTAACCAGAGGCTAGATGAATTATTCAAAGCAAAAGAGGAACCAAAAGCAAAGAACAAAAAATAAAATTGGGTTGCCTCCTAACAAGCGCTATTGTATAACGCCCTTAGCTAGGCATAAAACACGAATAGATCTAGGTATTGTCATCTTTGGTATGCAATCCATAAGTGGCTCTCATAATAGATTCATATGGCAATTTAATCTTATTTCTAGGAAAGTGTTCCATGCCCTTCCTTAACGAAAATTGAAATCTAATCTTTCCTTCTTTCATATCAATAATTGCACCAATCGTTCTAAGGAAAGGTCTACCGAGAATAATAGGACATGTAGGATTGCAATCTATATCAAGAACAATGAAATCTACGAGCACATAATTCCTATTTGCAACAATAAGAACATCATTAATCCTTCCCAAAGGTTTCTTAATAGTGGAATCCGCAAGATGCAAATTTAAAGAACAATCATCAAATTCACGGAAACCTAACATGTCACATAAAGTTTTTGGAATTGTGGAAACGCTAGCACCCAAATCACACAAAGCATGGCAGTCATAATCTTTAATCTTAATCTTAATAGTAGGTTCCCACTCATCATAAAGTTTTCTAGGGATAGAAATTCCAATTCAATCTTTTCTTCAAAAGATTGCATCATAGCATCAACAATATGTTTAGTAAAAGCTTTATTTTGATTATAAGCATTAGGAGAATTCAACATGGATTGCAACAAGGAAATACAATCTATTAAAGAACAATTGTCATAATTAAATTACTTGAAATCCAAAAGAGTGGGTTCATTGCTACTCAAAGTTTTGACCTCTCTAATCCCACTTTTATCAATTTTTTCATCAAGATCTAAAAACTCTGAATCATTGGGACGCCTTTTAACTAAAGTTGACTCATCTCAAGTCCCATATTTATCAAGATTTATGTTAGAAAACAAAGATTTAATAGGAGTCACATCAATCACTTTAAGATCTTCATCATTATTCAAAGCCTTCGTTTTAGCGGCCATCTTATTTACTAAGGTATCTTGTTTATCAGAAATTTGGCCTACTAAATTTTCAAGATGAGCAAAGTGAGATTTCAAACCATAAAATTCCTTAGACATATCATCGAGCTCTTTATTCATGTACTCCATAAATTTTTTCTGCTCCTTAAGCTCGTTTCTAAAGAAACTATTGTGCTCAAATTGTAAAGACATGAAGCTCTTAACATTATTTTAAATTTCTTCCAACCTCCTAAAGTGAGGATCAATGTTTGATTGAGCCATAAAGTCAAGCGGGCACACCAACACACGAGCACATAGAAAGCAAGCAAAGAAGACGAACGGAAGAAGGGCGAAGAAAAGGCAAAGAAAAGGGAGAATCTTTTCGAAAATCATTTTAGAAGTGGGGAGAGGAAAATGAGAGGCGAATGTAGAATAATTAAGTGCAAGAGATGAGAGTTTATGATGGTACTTGGTATGTCTTGACTTGGCGTAGATCTCCCCGGCAACGGCGCCAGAAATTCTTCCTGCTACTTCTTGAGCTTGCGTTGGTTTTTCCCTTGAAGAGGAAAGGGTGATACAGCAAAGTAGAGATAAGTATTTCCCTCAGTTTGAGAACCAAGGTATCAATCCAGTAGGATACAATGCATAAATAACCGAATACCTGCACAAACAATCAAACAACTTGCACCCAATGCGATAAAGGGGTTGTCAATCCCTTCACGGTTACTTGCAAAAGTGAGATCTGATAGATAGATAAACGATAAAGTAAATATTTTTGGTATTTTTTATTTATAAATAGGAAATTAAAAGATTGCAAAATAGTAGATCGGAAACTAATATGATGGAAAATAGACCCAGGGGCCATAGGTTACGATTCACTAGAGGCTTCTCTCAAGATAGCAAATAATATGGTGGGTGAACAATTTACTGCCGAGCAATTGATAGAAAAGCGCAAAGTTATGACGATATCGAAGGCAATGATCATGAATATAGGCATCACGTACGTGTCAAGTAGACCGAAACGATTCTGCATCTACTACTATTACTCCACACATCGACCGACTCCTGCCTGCATCTAGAGTATTAAATTCATGAAGAACAGAGTAACACATTAAGTATGATGACATGATGTAGAGGAATTAACTCAAGCAATATGATGCAAACCCCATCTTTTTATCCTCGATGACAACAATACAATACGTGCCTTGCTGCCCCTACTGTCACTGGGAAAGGACACCGCAAGATTGAACCCAAAGCTAAGCACTTCTCCCATTGCAAGAAAAAACAATATAGTTGGCCAAAGTAAACCGATAGTTCAAAGAGAATTACAAAGATATCAAATCATGCATATAAGAATTCGGAGAAGATTCAAATAATATTCATAGATAAGCTGATCATAAATCCATAATTCATCGGATCTGGGCAAACACACCGCAAAAAAGTATTACATCGAATAGATCTCCAAGAACATCGAGGAGAACATGGTATTGAGAATCAAAGAGAGGGAAGAAGCCATCTAGCTACTAGCTATGGACCCGTAGGTCTGTGGTAAACTACTCATGCTTCATCGGAAGGGCAATAGAGTTGATGTAGAAGCCCTCCGTGATCGAATCCCCCTTCAGCGGGACGCCAGAAAAGGTTCCTAGATGGGATCTCACGGGTACAGAAGGTTGCAGCAGCGGAAAATTGTTTTCATGGACACTTCTGGTGGTTTGGCGATATATGGGAATATATAGGCGAAAAAATTAGGTCAGGAGGGTCACGTGGGCCCACAAGGGTGGGGGCGTGATAACCCGCAAGTATACGGGATAGTTGTAGCCTCTTTCGATAAGTAAGAGTGTCGAACCCAATGAGGAGCTAAAGGTAGAACAATACTCTCTCAAGTCCTATCGGCCACTGATACGACTCTATGCACGCTTGACGTTCACTTTACCTAGAACAAGTATGAAACTAGAAGTACTTTGTAGGTGTTGTTGGATAGGTTTGCAAGATAATAAAGAACGCTTAAATAAAAACTAGGGGCTGTTTAGATAAAGATGCAATAAAGTAAATATAGCAAGTATGGAAAAGTGGTGGTAGGAGTTGTGGAATTGTCCCTAAGCAATTGACTACTTTACTAGACCGGTAGCAAGTTTTATGTGGGAGAGGCATAAGCTAACATACTTTCTCTTCTTGGATCATATGCACTTATGATTGGAACTCTAGCAAGCGTCCGCAACTACTAAAGTTTCATTAAGGTAAAACCCAACCATAGCATTAAAGCATCAAGTCCCCTTTATCCCGTACGCAACAATCCCCTTACTCGGGTTTAAGCTTCTGTCACTCTAGCAACCCACTATAAGCGAATCATGAACGTATTGCAACACCCTACAGCGGGAATCCCTCATGCTTGCGTGACACGGAGGGCACAATAGGACAGCAACATAACCACAAGCAAATTAAGTCAATCATAGCAATTCATCAACCACCAATAGGACAACAAAAATCTACTCAAACATCATAGGATGGCAACACATCATTGGATAATAATATGAAGCATAAAGCACCATGTTTAAGTAGAGGGTACAGCGGGTTGCGGGAGAGTGGACCGCTGAATATAGATGGGGGAAGGTGATGGAGATGTTGGTGAAGATGATGGAGGTGTTGGTGAAGATTGCGGTGATGATGATGGCCCTTAGCGGCGTTCCGGCGCCACCGGAAGCAAGGGGGAGAGAGCCCCCCTTCTTCTTCTTCTTCCTTGACCTTCTCCCTAGATGGGAGAAGGGTTTCCCCTCTGGTCCTTGGCTCCCATGGCTTGGGAGGGGCGAGAGCCCCTCCGAGATTGGATCTATCTCTCTGTTTCTGCGTTCTCAGATTCTGCCCCTTCACCGTTTCTTTTTTATCCGGAGATCCTTAACTCCGATTGGGGTGAATCTTTCGCCCAGATCTTTCTCATAAAATTAGCTTTCTTGCGGCAAAAGAAGAGCGTCAACCGCCTTACGGGGGGCCTAGGAGAGTCCAGGGCGCGCCTGCCTCCCTAGGGCGTGCCCCCCTATCTCCTGGCCCCCTCGGGCACCGTCTCGCGTTGATTTTACTTCCCAAAAATCACAAATATTCAAAAATAATTTTCCATCAATTTTTATCCCGTTTGGACTCCGTTTAATATGGGGTTTCTGCGAAACATAAAACATGCAACAGACAGGAACTAGCACTGGGCACTGGATCAATATGTTAGTCCCAAAAAATAGTATAAAAAGTTACCAAAAGTATATGAAATTTGAATAATATTGGCATGGAACAATCAAAAATTATAGATATGCCAGAGACGTATCAGGGCGCGCCCTACCACCCTGGGCGCGCCCTTTGTCCTTGTGGTTGCCTCGTGGCTCCTCCAACTTCATCTCCAAGTCTCCTAGTTGTCTTCTGGTCCAAGAAAAATCACCGCGAAGGTTTCATTCCGTTTGGTATTCCTTCTCTGCAAAACTCAAAAAACAAGGAAAAAACAGGAACTGACACTGGGCTCTAGGTTAATAGGTTAGTCCCAAAAACAATATAAAATAGTATGCATATAAAACATCCAAAACAGATAATATAATAGCATGGAACAATCAAAAATTATAGATACATTGGAGACGTATCAACTTGGCACATGTTCATGCATGTAGTTAAATCAAAACTGACATAGCCCCTACATATTTATGTTCATGGTATCCATATCCTACTCATATTAGTATCCAATGTTCATTATTCATAATGCATGTTCATGACCGTTTTCGCTCTCTAGCTGGTAGCATCTCAACCTATTTGCTATCCTTCGCCTGTACTAAGCAAAATATTGCTTGTGCGTCAAAAACATTTAAACCCAAGTTATTCCAGATGAGTCCACCATACCTACCTATACGCAGTATTACCCTGTCGTCCTAAGTAAATTTGCATGTGCCACCTCTAAAAAACTTCAAATAAACATTTGTTTTTGTGTGGCTGGATTGTTATAGAGTGACAGGGGCAGTCGGTATCTTCCATGCTAAGTGGGTTATTCTCATGACGAGTGTTTATTCACTCATCCTTGCACGAGAGGGGCGGTAATAGGGATTCCTAGTCCTGAATTCAAAAATTGCAAATAATTAAACAAACTCCCCAGGATTGTTGTTGGTTTGGACGGTACCTGTGGATTCGGCTAGCCGTGGAGTGTGTTTGTTGGTGGAGGGGGAGTAAACCTTTACTTTTATCGCTTGTGAACCGCCACTAATGTGTTTAGCATGGAAGATACTGATAACTTTTGGTCATGAAGTAAACAGGAAGGGTGCATTCCCCAAAATTTTATTTATCTCTGTTTTTTAAACTTTGAGCTCTAGCACCTCTGCAAGTCCCTGCTTCGCTCGGTGAAGGGACTATCTATTTAATTTTATGTTGAGTCATCACCTTCTCAAATAAGCCCTAGATCTGAGAGCACTATTGTCATCCTCATGCATTGTGTATAGTTAATGTTGGATGCATCATTACTGGATCTTTTCTACCATAAATTATAATGTTTAGTCGATGCTTGAACTTTGGAGGTGCTCTGCGTTTATATTTTGCGGTCTCAGAAAGGGCTAGCGAGATACCACTGTTGTCATATTATATCATGATTGTTTTGACAAAGTGTTGGCATTTGAGATATCTTATTATTGCTCGCTAGTTGATTATGCCATTGATATGAGTTAATATAAATTTTAAGAGTTATTCCTGATATGGTTGGTCATGATCTTTGCTGAAAACCTGGGTGCTACTTAAGCTTATTTATGTAAACAAGAGCAAAAGAGTTCGTAAAAAAATTTCTTTTTCACTTTCAGTTTATCAAGTGAATTGCTTGAGGGCAAGCAAAGGTTTAAACTTGGGGGAGTTGATACGTCCCCGACACTTTTCCTCTTGTTTTGGACTCTAATTTGCATGATTTGAATGAAACTAACCCGGATTGACGCTGTTTTTAGCAGAACTACCATGGTGTTGTTTCTTGTGCAGAAATAAAAGTTCTCGAATTGGAACAAAAGTTTTTGGAGAATTATTTCATAATATATAAAAAATACTGGAGCCAAGAACCACCGGAGGGGGCCCCTGGTTGAGCACAACCCACCAGGGCGCGCCACCCCCTCCAGGCGCTCCCAGGTGGATTGTGCCCACCTGGTAGCCCCGCAGACCCTAATTCCAACTCCTTAAATACCCATATTTGGAGAAAAAATCGGGAGGAAGTTTCAGCGTGTTTCATGATGCGGAGCCGCCGTCGCCTCCTGTTCTTCATCGGGAGGCCAGATCTGGAGTCCGTTTGGGGCTCCGGAGAGGGGGATCTTTGATCTTCGTCATCACCAACCCTCCTTCATCTCTAATTCCATGATGCTCCCCACTGGGAGTGAGTAATTCCTTCGTCGGCTCGCTGGTCGGCGAGGAGTTGGATGAGATTCATCATGTAATCGAATTAGTTTTGTTAGGGCTTGATCCCTAGTATCCATTATGTCATGAGATTGATGTTGTTATGACTTTGCCATGCTTAAAGCTTGTCACTTTGGGCCCGGGTGCCATGATTTCATATCTGAAACGTTTATGTTTTCACCATTATATCTATGTTCTAGATCTGATCTTGCAAGTCATATTCACCTATTACATGTTATGATCCGTAAACCCCAATGTGACAGTAATTGGGATACTTTCCGGTGATGACCGTAATTTGAGGAGTTCATGTATTCACTATCTATTAATGCTTTGTTCCAGTTCTCTATTAAAAGGAGGGCTTAATATCCCTTAGTTTCCTTATGGGCCCCACTGCCATGGGAGGGTAGGACAAAAGATGTCATACAAGTTCTTTCCATAAGCACGTATGACTATTTACGGAATACATGCCTACATTATATTTATGAACTAGAGCTAGTTTTGTATCGTCCTAGGTTATGACTGTTATATGATGAATATCATCCAATGAATCCACCGATCCAATGCCTAAGAATTTCCTACATATTGTTCTTGCTAAGTTACTACTACTGTTGTTACTGTTACAACTGCTACAAAATCATTGTTATCACTATTACCATTACCATTTTTGTTACCACTACTATCAAAACTATCATACTACTGTGCTACTTATCACTTTGCTGCAGATATTTAATCTCCAGATGTGGTTGAATTGACAACTCAGCTGCTAATACTTGCAAATATTCTTTGGCTCCCCTTGTGTCGAATCTATAAATTTGGGTTGAATACTCTACCCTCGAAAACTGTTGCGATCCCCTATACTTGTGGGTTATGAGCACATCTAATGGAGCCAAACGCGTGAGCTGGAGAGGTCGTAAACAACGAGGGTGAGCTAAGGCGGCGTTCGAAACACGGGCAGGTGGGGGTTCAACGTTGCGGCGCGAGACAAGCTAATCTAAGAGCACGGACGACATCACCGCGAGGCCCTAAGCAAGCTGGTGTGCTCGGTTGGCTCGGGGGTACGCAGTGGCTATGGTGGTGAGCTTTATGGCGGCGGCTGGAGCAACGGTAATGGTAACAGGAAGTGGCAGCTACAAATCGAGCTAGAGAGAGGGGAAGGAGGCTGGCTCACAGTGGTGCGACAGGGGAGGTCAGCGAGCTCGGGGAAGCACTAGAGGTGGTGACTCGAGGTGAGCAGTGGCGGCCGCAGTTGGAGAAGACGGGTTGCAGGCGACGTCGATGAGGCTTCCTCGCCTCCAGCTGCTGGTGTAGACGATGAAGACAACCTCGGCGGAGCGGCTGGACACGATCCCCGGCTCCAGGGAGGATGGTGGGCACGTGGGCGCAGTGAGGCATGGCAACGGCGTCTTGGGTCTATGGGGAAGAAGAAGAAGGTGCTTGGAGGGGGAAGTGGGGGTCTAGGGTTGGCAGGGGGCGACGGGGTTCGATAGGAGATCTGGGGACCTGTGGATGGCCGCCCCGTGGCGGATCCACGGCACGGGCGCACCGACAGCGTCCACCGCGCCCCTGTGAACAGGGTTGAAGACGACCGGATGTTGGGCTAGGCCATGCACTGTGCACTTACGGCCCAGTCCAACAGTAGTTGTTTACATTTTCTTTTTTCTTTTTCTATTTTTGACTATTTTGTATTTTCTTTTAGTACCAAATGATTTTTATTTTGAACAAAACTTGGCACATAATTCTAACACAATATCTTGAGATGGAACAAAAAGTTTGGGGTCAAAAGGAGTTGTCTAACCATTTTTAGAAATTGAAAAGACCAATTTAATTGTTGCTGAACCACTAAATTAATTCCCAGGGGCATTTTGGGAATTCAAATGAGGCTAGTTTCAAAATGACAATGATGAGGGGAATTATAGGATAATGTGAACATTTTAGTTTTACTGTTTGAAGAAATAAATTTTTGACCTGCATTAATTTGAGTTTGATTTGAAACAAAGTGAGGATTAGCAACTTAATTATGATGACATGGCATCATTAGGCATGAGATTACTGTAGCATGATACTGATGTGCTTGGAGATCAAACTCCAAACCATCTCAACCATTTCCCTCTCACTCTAATTCATCTTAGAGTGTTCGAAACCACCGAGGAACATCCATTTAGATCATCTGATCCATTTGAGAGATACCCGTTGCAAACCCTAATCCATTTGGAGTCTCCCTGACAACTCCATTCGGTGCCACCGGAGCACTTACGTAAGCCTATGTACCCCGCTAAAATATTCCAAACAAACTCGGTTAGTTATTCCGTACAATGTCCAGTAGCATGTGCGGGTGAGTCAATATTATTCGGAGCATCCACGTGAGTTTTGTTCAGACCCTCCGGGCTACTTGGAAGTTGGAGGCAAGAGCACTAGAGACCCACAAACTTGCATTGGATGTGATGGTTTAGTCCATAAACTTGCAAAAGGTGATTAACTCATCCACAAACTTGCAAACTATGTGATGGTTTAGTCCACAGCCAATCAGAGACGGCGAATTGGCGCCCAGCTGGCTGCTATGTGGCACACCTGGTCGGACTGGGCCTTTTGCAGAAAACCCCTCAACGTTTCTAGAAACCACACAAGGTCGAGCTGTCCGACTACGGGTTCTGCCAGCAGCCGTCGCCGCCGGCCACGGAGATGCTCTGCTTCGACCGGTCCGGGTCGGCGGACCGGGACTCGAACTCGAACCACTCCATGCCGCGCCTGCACACGGACTCCAGCTCCTCGGAGCGCGCGCTGTCCTCGCCCTCGCCCGACTTCCCGAGCGACATGGACTACGCGGAGAGCCAGCACGCCGCCGGCCTCGCCGGGGGATGGCCGGGCGACGACTGGGGCGGCGTCATAGACGACGACGGGTTCGTCATCGACGGCTCTCTGATCTTCGACCCGCCCTCGCCGGGCGCCTTCGCCCGCGACGCCGCCGCGTTCGGCGACATGCTCACGTACCTGCAGAAACCGTTCTGAATGAACGCGGCATCCGTCAGACCCCTCCTCCTTAGCAGCCCCCCACTAACATGTTCATCAGGTCTCGTGTAATTCGGTTTGCAAGCTTCCGAAACCAATGCAGATTAGAGAAAACTTAGTGAGGATTAACCCGCACAAATCTGATACCCCTAGATCGATCGATCGATCGATCGGGGTTCGGATGCAGAGTTTTCCCAAACGTACGTACATACCAGGTGTTAGCCTCGTCAGGTTTTGGGTGGCATTTGGGCGACTTGGTACAAGCTAGGATCGTTGTACCATGTGCCCTGCTGCCCCTGCTCTTTGGCTGCCGCTTGGACATGGCAAGCATGCATGGTCAGGTAGCCGTCGGGTAATATTTCAACTTTTGTTGCGGTCATATGGGTAGATTCCAAATTAGTAGAAAGTAGAGGTCATCAAACGAGAAAAAGTTTTGGGTTCAGGAGCTGTGGATTGTGTTGTGTAGCTAGTGTAGAGTTGGTTCGGGTTATTATTTTCTTCTCGAAGGACTTGGTTCAGTGTCGTGCCAGCTGGCTGACGCTTTTAGGTTTTGTTGTGTCATGTAATTGTAATTGCGAAGATGATGTGATAGAGTCGCTTTCAGTGGTGGTCTCTCGGGTGACCTGGAACGCCAATTTTGTAATGCAGTTATCGTAATAATTAAACAGTGATGTCAATTGTAGTTATCTATGGCCTCATTCTGCTTCTCTCCTGCGCCTGCTGATGCTTTGCTTGCACGGTCACACGACTGGATGAGAGAGAGGCTTGCTGCCTTGTACTAAGTCAGCCACTGCAGCTCATTATTTCTGGGATTTCTGTACTTACCTTCTTGCCACCGAAGTCAAGAACTGCAGTGACCTTGGCGCTAGGTTCTCCAGGCCCGCCGCCGCCCAGGAACCCGTCGGTGTCGACGCCTACTCCATGGGATCGTAAGCCACCGCTCAGCTTCTCGCCGCCGCCGCCGCCACCGGACGCTCTCATTCTCTCGCCGTCGGGATTTGGAAAGCGGAAAGGGGAAAATAGGAGAGAGCTAGGGATTTGGACAGGGATAAAAAGACAAGTGAAGCAGGGACCGCGGGCGTGATTTCTAGAAACGTTGAGGGGTTTTCTGCAAAAGGCCCAGTCCGACCAGGTGTGCCACGTAGCAGCCAGCTGGGCGCCAATTGGCCGTCTCTGATTGGCTGTGGACTAAACCATCACATAGTTTGCAAGTTTGTGGATGAGTTAATCACCTTTTGCAAGTTTATGGACTAAACCATCACATCCAATGCAAGTTTGTGGGTCTCTAGTGCTCTTGCCTCTGGAAGTTGCCTCTTTTAGTTTAGTCGAGGCCTCTGAGCAAATCGTCCAGCTTCTCCGAACTACATGAAAAAGTGTGTAATGATTAATTATATCTAAAGGTCTCTCTCTGGTACACTGATGTCTACTACACACTTCTATTCTTGTAGACATTGTTGGGCCACTAATACGTCCTAAACATATACTCCCTCCGTCTTAAAATACTTGTCGGAGAAATGAATAAAAATAGATGTATCTACAACTAAAATACATCTAGATACATCCATTTGTCCGACAAGTATTTTCGGACGGAGGGAGTATATAATTTTTGCTTGCTTGATTCTATAATGATATCAAATGGCATAGTTTTGGCATCAATTTTCATCATTTTCAGGACTAAACTATACAGTGCCAAGTGCTAGTTGTTATTTTTTAGACTTTTCAGGAAAAACAATTTTTTGGAGACAAAAAAAATAAAAAATAAAATGTTAAAGAAGTTTCGGGACAGAATAATGGAGGGGTCTGGACCACCTAGGGAGGGCACTACGGGTGGCGATTTTAGACTTCAACGGTCGGATTTCTGTGTTTGTATGAATAGACCCCACACCCTTTAGTGGGAGGCGGTTTGAAGAGATGTTTTTTTTATATCAGAACTATACCTTTGAGAATGCCTTTGCTGCTTGAATCGCCTCTCTTTCTCTCTAAACCTGCCGAGAGATAGAGAGGGGGGGGGGGGGTGTGTGTTTATTGAAGACCTTGTTTGGGAGTTCATCCAAATGGCCTTCTTTTGCTTGTTTACTCTCGTAAGTTGCATGCCTCTTAGACGGTTAGTGTCAGGTGAGACACTTTAAGTGTGCGAAGAAATCAAAAAGTTTGTACAAGGCTTGAAGATTGCCTTTTTTGTGAATATCTACCCCGAGTGAGCCTTCTGGAGTGATTGCCATGGTGGAATAGATTAGTTAGATCATTTGTGGTCGATGTGATGAAGTACAAAACCACCCCGCCACTAATAATCCAAACCTTGGCAAAAATCCCCATGTTTTTTTATTGTGTTCCCCTAATTCTTTACTTATTATTACAAGTTCTGCTTCTGTTTTTAGTTTCGTAGACATGCTTAGGGTGTTGTAGACAACTACTGACAACTAGATTAAAACTTTGCAACTAAAATGGTTTTTTCTATATAATTACCCATTCACCCTTCTCTACACACCCCCTCTGATCCTAAAGATTCTTAAGAAAATAGTATTACCATTTAATATACACTAATTGGTTTTGTTTGACAAAATACCGCATGGATCATGTTGTAGAAGTATAGCTCACTCACGGGAGAAAGATGTGCACAAGTCGATCTCACTTTAAAAATCTACATAAAATTAGAGAGACGAATTTTTTCACAAAAAAGACCCAGATCCATATAAAGGTTCATCAGAATCACAAAGCACCTCAAACATAATAAAATTTAAATCGATGTACCCTAGACCATCGAGCGATCACTAACGCCACTAGAACGAGCTGTGACGCCTCGTTGTCGGTGCTCCCATACCGGAGAGGTGGAAACAACTTGTGTTATTTTTTAATTTTATTAGAAGCGGTTTTGACGTGTTTAATTAAAAGAGGAAAATTGCTATATTATAAAAAAAATGACCAATTCTTCTTGAGCACGCAAAGATATTATCATAACCGACAGTTTCTTTCTTGGGAAAAAGGAGAAATTAGCTTGTGAGAAATAAATACCCAGTACTGACTACAAAAATTGAAACCCTCTACATTTGACATTATATTTCCCTTATTTTACTGAAGACCAAACTACATGAATGAAGAAGCAAAAACGCCTTCCCTAAGAAAAAGGAAAGATAAACGCCTTGGCAACGGCAAAGCAATGCGTTTGTCTCCGACTTGGTAAAACCACAAAGCCTGAGCACGCAACAAAACAGAGGAAGCTTTGTTTTCATCTACTCTACTCAAAAGCATCCAGCTTTCCAGGAGAAAAGAAGGGAGCGATTCCGTCTGTATCCTCCGACTCGCCGAGCTCGTGACCCCGCCTCGCCGCCGGACCCTAGAAGAAGCGGCCAGGCGTTTCCGCGCCAACCGCCAAACGAGCTGCAGAGCTCGCACCTTCTCTTTCTTCCCTTGGTTTAAGTAGCCGTGGCGGCCTGCTCCGGCCGGTGCCGCTCAGATCTACCGCGGCAGAGGGGGAAGCCCGGGGTTCATGATGGAGCACACCGCCGTCGGCGAGGATCAGGCCATGTCCGGTGAGTGGGCCGATGCCGGCCTTGGGTTGTTATCGCGTTGTTACTTTGATCTCGCTCTGTTCCTGGAGACGGCTGTGGTTCTAGGGGGTCTTTGGGCTTTCGAACCTTAGAAATTAGAATCATGTCAGGTCCTCTGTGTTCATGGTTGGTTTTTTCCAGATTCGTGTGGTTATCGAAGGCGTTATATTTGTCTAACTTGTGCGATATGGTTGTGAATGCGTGTCACTGAGGTTTTCCTGGAAAATTGGAGCATTTTGTTTTCTTTACGTACAAGTTAGTGGTCATTTTCTATTCTCGTTTGAGGCGAGTATAATGATTCGCTGCTTCATGAATTAGAACACCGGTTGAGCTGTTTCTTGTATAGCTTTGATCTCCTTCACCTTTGTTTCTGTTGGAGGTAGAATAACGATCCTGTTCGTCTTAGTTGATCGCCATTTACGATGGAGATTTACCTTCCAAGTGTTATTGAATTACTACTATTTCTCCACTTTTGGAAAGTTTACAGTTGAAGAAACTTGATATCTGAGTTGGATTTCGTTTGGTGTTAGGGCAGATGGCGTTTGCCATAAGTACGTTTTACTCCATAACTTTCCAGCGATATCTACCCGCAAAGATTCGCTAGGGGTGATTGTTCTATTTTTTGCATTTTTCTTTCAGTCTTATGTCTCTTGTGATGTGCTTTTGGGATATCCAAATATAAATTCAGTTTTTCTGATACGAGTTATTCTGGATACAATAGAAATGCTACTTATTGCGGTCAATCTATGTTAGGGAAGGTAGTTGCAAATTTTTATTTTCATGGACAGCACAATGTTTGGAATCCCGATTGGTAAAATTGTTATAAAAGGCAATATTAGGGGTATGCATCGTCCATTGGATCCTTCAGTCTATGCCACCTTCATTGTAACATCAGATAAATCAGAGTTCTCTGAAAGCTTGGTTAACTTAAATGAGATAAAAGTAAGACTACTCTGTGACTGTGTGTCGATGATGTAATAGATTTAACATATATTTCAGACCTTCGCGATAAGCATCGCCTGGACCTGGAGAGTTTAACGCTGACATCACAGCCATTCAAAACACTCGCATTATTTGTGCTAGCCATTGGACAGAGTATAAGAAGCACATGTTCATGTGTTCTGAAAGAAGGTTCTCGGTTGAAGTTCCTGGTTCCGTTGCTTGGTGCTACCTGTGTGCTTCTCCTGGTAACTGATGGCCCACATGAGAAGGTATCATCATCTTTCTGTTTTAGCACATTTCTGTATTTCAAATTAGACAAATCGAGTGGCGGTATGCTGAATTGAACTGCAAGTATGCAAATTAACAGCGCACTGCTTTCACAGTCTCTGGATATGCATGAGAGAAAATGTTGCTTTTTGAATGGTGAAATCACTGAAATGCATCTATTTATTCTGAATGAGAAGGGGTAAGATTTGCACTTTTTTAGGTTAAGGTAGATGTGAGACTCAAACCTAGGCGGGTGGGAGCATTTTTGTACCCTGTCTGTGGTGCGTGCGTTCTTGCAGCATGGATAAACCATTATATTCTGTCTTCAATGCAGCATATGCAGGAACTGCTTTGGTATGCCAGATTTGGATTATGGTGGGTCGTACTAGGGGTGGCTTCATCCATTGGATTAGGTAAAACCCAAAATTCAATTTATATTTGTGTGAAACTGGTTAATCTGTTGAATAAAATGTTAGCATAGCAACTAAGTATTTATCATTAAGAGTATACATGCAGTTCAATACTCAGCACGTCATTTATTTTTACAGGCTCTGGCTTGCACACCTTTGTATTGTATTTAGGGCCTCATATCGCCCTTTTCACAATGAAAGCGGTTCAGTGTGGCCGGGTTGATTTAAAGAGTGCTCCTTATGACACTATTCTTCTTAAAAGGAGGCCTTCATGGTTGGAGAAAGAATGTCTGGAGTTTGGACCTCCAATATATCAGGAAACAATCCCATTCAGCAAAATACTGCATGAAGTTCATCTTGAAGCTGTTCTTTGGGGCATTGGAACTGCACTTGGAGAGCTTCCTCCATATTTTATCTCTAGAGCAGGTTATGTTTGTACTGCTTTGCTCTTGCCAACTCGAGCATAATTTACATAGTTCTATGTTTGCTCATACCTTCTTAAGCATAAGCATATCATGCTATACTTCATTATTCTTCAAATTATTAATCCAGGGTGTCGTTGTGAATCACCTAAAATTATGTATAAATGCCTCACCAGGTCTAAACTTACATGAACACATAACATAGTTACTGTTATGGCGCTGCTAGAAGGAGGGCACGAGAGGGCCGGCCGGGGGCCTTTTTGCCCATGGCCGAGCAAGAGGGAAGGGATTTCCTTCTTAATTCTTGCTTGATTAGATTGATACATCTCCTCTCTTTATATAGAGAGGTTTACTTGACTCTCAAGCAAGGCTTACTTGACCCCTAAGCAAACGACCCTTATCTCTAATTAACTCTAAGACTAATGGACCCATTAGGCCCATTACGTAAACACTACACCCCACCTGGACATGCAGCTTGTCCTCGAGCTGCAGCCTAACCAACTTATAACCATGACTCGACGCAACACAAACCTAACACCTAAAGCCAAGCCTTTTACATCTCGGCTTGTTTTATTATTCTCAACCTGAAATAGACTAGGACGCTTTATTTTGGACGTGCACGTGTACAGCCACCTGGATCCCATGGACACCACCTGGACAAAAGGAGTGCATGTGTATGGCTGTTGGTCTGCACCGCACAGGGAAGAGTGGAGGGCTTGCGATGGAGAATGACGAGGAGGGGTGCGCCCCCCCAACCGCCGATGTCGCAGACTTTGAGGTCGCTGCCCGCGGGGAAAACAGCATGCCGGCCGCCCGTGGGGGAAACCACATGCCCAAGATCCCTGACGCAGCGGACGAGATCGAGGTCCTTTGCACAGCGAAGGGCAACTTGGAGGAGCGGCAGCTGCAGACCACGCATCTCCCGCACACACCGACGCGCTAGGAGGCCGCGCGCAGCAGCCTGCAGCCTCACCGCCGCAGACACATGGCGGGTAGCGATCCAAGACGGAAGCGGTGACGGCGACGGCAGGGACTTGATCTTCTGGATGTGGACGCCCTGGGATGGCGGCGGCGCTGATGGGAACGAGGTCGTCGCACTCCCGTCGTAGGGCATCCCATACTGGGCGGCGGAGCTGACCGGCGGTGGCTGCTGCGCTGCCGCGCCGGGCGCGGCGGAGGCCGCCAGGAGCGGCGGCTGCCACTGCAGCCAGGGCTGGGCGGTGGTGGCGATGGATGGCAGCTGCAGTGGCCCGGCGAGCGCGGCGAAGGCCACCTGGTGCGGCGGCGCGGGGGCGGCGATGGGCGGCGCAACCGAGTGCGGCCCGTAGGACCCGACCAAGAACAGGTGGATCTCCTAGACCGCCTGGGTTAGGTCCAGCAGCACCCCGGACACATCCTCCCAGGTGAGGACGGTGGGGGCGGGCGCGACAGAGGATCCCGGCGCGGGCAGGAGCGGGGTGACGGTCGTGGTGGTCGCCGGAGGCGACAAGGTGACCGGCAGCGGAAGAGACGGGCTTGGCGGTGGTGAAGACATGATCGAACCGAAGCTAGCTGATACCAAATTATTATGGCGCTGCTAGAAGGAGGGCACGAGAGGGCCGGCCGGGGGCCTTTTTGCCCATGGCCGAGCAAGAGGGAAGGGATTTCCTTCTTAATTCTTGCTTGATTAGATTGATACATCTCCTCTCTTTATATAGAGAGGTTTACTTGACTCTCAAGCAAGTTTTACTTGACCCCTAAGCAAACGACCCTTATCTCTAATTAACTCTAAGACTAATGGACCCATTAGGCCCATTACGTACTCTAACAGTTACTTTGATGTGTAATTGCGTGTCAGAAAGAACTGCACAATCCTCTTAGCAAGAAGCTTCTTGATCGCATATATAGCAGACTTTGATCAGTGATGACCGTTGACTTTTTATTTGATTGTTGCTTATTTCTGTACCATCTTCCAGTATAGCCTTCAGTCAGAAATATAATTATCCTGTATGCAGAGCAGAGTAGTTATAAAATTCAGTTTCATGGTCCTGTCCAGATCTTCAGTCAGAAATATAATTATCCTGTATGCAGAGCAGAGTAGTTATAAAATTCAGTTTCATGGTCCTGTCCAGATGTTAGATCTTGAATGCATTTAACTTCCATCCAGGCTCCCACTAAGCCTTTTGTGATTCTTCCTTTGCTACTTTTATTATGGTTATGTTTAAATGACAATCGTTTTTGTTCCCATTTTTAATGAATATGGCTAACCATATGATAAGTTGGACTTATCTGGCTTATAAGTTTGACTATCTTGACCACAATAAGCGACCATATAAGATTGGCATAAGTTAAGGTTAAACAATCCGTGATCTCAGTGATTTCTTTGGAAGAATAATTGATGCTATTAATCCATGTTTCTAACATTTTATTGTACCAACTTTAGCTTAATTTAGACTAAAGTAGCTCTAAATTTGTGTAATTAATTAGGAAAAATTACTTAACGCAACTGATTCAGGTTAATACAAATGAACTACAGCTAGCATGTCAGGCCAAAAGGTAGAGGAGTTGGCAGAATTGGATGCTTCTATCTCAAAAGAAGGTTTTCTATCATCAACTCTACGTCGGGCCAAGCGCTGGCTTATGTCTCACTCACAATATCTTAGCTTCCCTACAATACTGCTACTTGCTTCGGTTAGTTTCTTTCTTGTGGACATTTATTTGCTTGTATACATGCTTGATTAGGTCACCGTACTAGTTGCCTTGTAGCTCCTTAACAATTTAAGCTATTAGGTGAACTCCACTTAAATTTCTTGAGAAGCTCATTCTCTCCCCACTCAAATTATAGTTGCTATAAAAAATTGCATATGAAATGTGACCATGACTTTCCTTGTGACCAGTGGAGCTATTGCAAATGCAGAGAAGTTATCTTTGGCATATTATTGCTTCATTGTTAACTATGACAGTTAGAGACTAACTTTTCCCTTCGTTAGGTGCCAAACCCTCTGTTTGATCTTGCTGGCATTTTGTGTGGCCAATTTAATGTCCCCTTCTGGAAGTTCTTTCTGGCAACTTTAATTGGGAAGGCCATTATCAAGGTTTATATGCAGGTTTGCTACTTTCTAGCTTGGTACAGTTCCTCCTATGCACAGCATTTAGTTTTAACTGCAACATTTGCATATTCATATTTCATTTCTTTAATTAATTTAAACTGATGGACCTAACCGTGTTTTACAAATTACTTATGTAGACAACATTGGTAATTACTCTCTGCAACAACCAACTTCTTGAATTGGTGGAGGAAAGGCTTGTATGGGTGTTTAGCAATTCCCCTGGAGTATCATCCATCCTTCCCTCTTTAGTCACCAAGTTGAAGACAGCTAAGGATAAGTTTTTAATGGCAAGTGTTGCTACATCAGCTTCTAGTGCTGCGAAGGTACCGGTTTTTGCTAAGCTTCGAAATAGTTTTGAGCATCTAAAATTCTAATGTTTATGTTTTATTTCTTTATAAATGATCTCTATCATCTTTTGATGTGCTTATTTCTTAGGAAGTTTAATTAATTTATTAATAACTTAAACGAGTGTCTCTATTTATCATGTAATAGCATGCTGCAAGTGATAATCGCGGGCTTACGGCCGATAATCTGGTTGAAATGTTTTGTATTCTCATATACTCCCTCCAAAATAGATGACTCAACTTTGTACTAACTTTAGTACAAAGTTAGTACAAAGTTGGGTCATCTATTTTGAAACGGAGGGAGTATTTTCCAACTGACAAATTAACCAAGTCCTCGGTGTTGTTTGCACAATTGATTAGTTGTAGATAGACTGATGGAGGCCTTGGATGCATGGTTATGATTGATGACGATTGTAACATAACTTCAGCAGTAATGGAGTGGAACGATGATTATGATGAAGTTTCCTTTTCTTGTTTCCTCTGCTGTTTTTGCTTAGCTTGATGTTATCATCTGCTTTCCCAGAAAGTTGCCATTTCCCCTAAATATGAATTGTCCTCGTGCAGGGGAAGAAGTGGAATCTGTCATTCTCTTTGATCTGGAACACCGTGGTGTGGCTCATGATCGTGAATTTCATCATTCAGATAATCACTTCCACAGCACAGAGTTATCTGAAGAAGCAACAAGAGCTTGAGATCAGCATGAAGTCATCAGCTACACTAAGTTCCGCCTCTGAACCTGCTGCCAGAATATCAAATTAATCTAGCCAGGGCATTTCATCCGGACAGATATTCAATCTATATTCATGCCATCACTTCCTGCATGAGACTGATTTGGGAATTCTAAATCTGGTCATTTACTGGATAGCTGGCTTTATTCTCCAAGAAATCACATTGATACAGTGTATATAACCCATCCCATCAGGCCAGCATGACTGCAAAACTAAGAACCGCTGTCTGTATTCCCGTGGAGCACTAGCTTACTGATCACTTAGTAGAAAGTCGCAAAAAAGAGAGGAGAAAAAAAAAGGAAGTTTGACTAGTGCGCAAGTGTAATGTTGGCCTTGTACCCTCCGTAAAGAAATATAAGAGCGTTTAGATCACTAATGTAGTGATCTAAACGCTCTTATATTTCTTTACAGAGGGAGTACATAGCAACCAAGATATTGCCATCAATTGGCACAATAAGCATTAAGTTTGTGCCTACCATCTTGATGCTGTCGTTTTTGTCTCAGCATTGGTGATGATCTGTCAAGATCCGCCATTTGTTCCTGATGGCTACGCGTTGAGAAAATTCATGTTCCTGTCAAGTGTCAATGCAGATGCCAGATGGCACGTCAGGACAAAAAAAAAACTCCTAGTATCTTTTTATCATTTTACTTTCTTTACTCTTTAGTGAGGTTGCAGTTTTGTTCTGCTTATTTGGAGGCTTGAGCGAGCTTGGACTCTTCCATCTTGAGAGGCAGATTGAGCTGTGCACTCATGGGTTAATCACATCACATGGCTTGCAGCGTGTGAGGTTTATGTTTGTCTACAATCGTCATGTTGCTTAATTATGCTATATTGAGGTAGGGTCTTTTTTTTGTTAGTGATTAAACACCTACTACTCCTGAATCTTTATTTGCATTGTTCAGGGAGGAAGTGCGTCTGGTACAAAAGGCGACCCTTTTTTTTTAAAAAAGGTGATCCTTTTATCCTTTTAGACTGCAGGGCCATCAAAATTTGAATTTTGAAACATTCAACTGCTAAAGTACACCACCTTTACCTTTTGCAGCTGGGAGTGCATACTAATTTGCAATAAGTATATATAAAATCATTTAAAACACATTATTCGATACTATATTACTGTTAGGAGTAGAGCCAGTAGATCGCCTTACCTGAGCCAGAGATCCGGAAAGCTACTACTGGCGCGCAGTAACTGATAAATGCACATGCACTGGCCGAACCTATCCTACGCGCATGCTATTTTCCTACACTGCCCTACCA
>NC_041383.1:230447895-230534376 GCF_002162155.2 Triticum dicoccoides
TATCAGCTTTCCAGCTATAGGCGGCTAGGAGGCTACGGACTGCAAAGCCAACGGAATATGGTAGCACTGCTGCTATTCTACTGCAAGCTGGTCAGGCATCATATCAAAACAGTGGTGCTAGGAAATGTATTTTTTTTAGGCTTCTCTGTGGGGATCCGAGCCCGAGTTTTTTGGGAACGGAAAAATAGCAATGTGATCTCGGCGGCTATGAGCAGGGGAAAAAAAATGTTGCACATCTCAAGAAATGTTGGCGAGAAGTGCCCGTTGTGCGTTTCTTGGATACTTTGTACTCCCTTTGTTCGAAAATACTTATCAGAGAAATATGTAAAAATGGATGTATCTAAAACTAAAATGCGTCTAGATACATTCGTTTTTACGACAAGTATTTCCAGACGGAGGGAGTACCGTTGAATGTTACTTTGTGCTACTTCCATCAGAGATATTCAAGCTTGGGTATGCATGGTTCTCATATTACAAATTCGCCGCTTGTCTTATTAGCGCATAATCTGACATACTTTTCACAGAAAAATACAGGTGCGCTCAACTTTTTCTTGAACTCCTGGGGCGCAAAAACTTCCACTGTTATCTACTATCTTGCTCTCTATATATTTTTTCCATTGGTGCATCATTTCGGTGTGCATATTCTGTAAATTTCAATACTAGACATGAGTTACAACAAAAGACTTTTGATGGTAATGCCACACCCTTCGTTATTTTTCAGTCTCTGAAATGCTGATGTTCAGGGGGTAACATGCCAAAGCATATTCATTATTACTACACAATTTATTTATCTATTAGCTTCATAGACACCAACTTCTCTCTTGAACTACACTATGTATATACTAGTTTTATTGACTTTGTTAGGCACTTATGACAAGCAATTCTAGTCTTCCCCTACTTCCTGCCACGCCACTCCTCTTAATTTTATATACCCTCCATTAGATCCCTTTCAAGCCACTATATTTATATATCCATGAGAATACGTCTAGGATCGGTAGTCATTACCACGTACTTACTCGTAAAGTAATCGCCATGATACCGATATAATAACAGATTGGTAACATGAGCATTTGTTTAGTGCTGAGGATAATCTTGTCATACCAAATGGTTGGATTAAATATGTTTGCATGTACTTATATGTGGAACTGGCCATCAGCTGATCATATATTGCCAATATAAAATGGTTCAGATGTGTGCTCAGAGCTATATCTGTACGTACCACCAGTCAAACAAAGCATCCCAGCCCATGCACTTGCCATAGATAAATATACAATTGGCCCTACCACAAGATATTGTATCTAGTGGTGAACATGATGATATCTTGCGTCGATCGTGCAATTTAAAATATCAGTATTTTTTATGTGCCAGCGAGCCAGCTAGTGTGATCAAGCCTCTAGAGGGATGTGGCAGCATTGGGTTGCTTGTCCAGGTCACATTGGGCCTCAGGAAATTTCAACCTAGAGACATGATCCCAGACATATAATATGCCGGGTGGGGCCGATAAAGTGGAAACAAAGAACACAAAATATATTGGAGCCATCGTACTACATTGTTGCCTCCCCTGCCATTAGTTTAGTCCCAAGTATAGTGCAAACAAACTGGACAAGAAAGAAGCTTTCAAGCATTTGGGCATCTCTTTTGATAGACCTCATTATCATGTTTTCAGCCTTTCTGGCTTTATACTAGTACCTCCCCCCTCACTAGCCCTATAGGATGTAGTAGTAGCACATTTCGGAATAATGCAAGTTGCCATATTATAATAGGAACAAATCATCCAAAAGTAATGGTTTTATTTTTGACAAGAAAAGTAATGAATGTTTGATGAATGGCTAATGTGGGCCAGATATCAGTAGATTTGACATCTATATAAATTGTGGTGGGCCAATAAGCCCAAACAGTTAGTAGATCCTAGAAACCAACTCTCATTCACTAGCTCTTTCTATATCAACAAAGCAAGTTCCACCAACTCAAAAAGAAAGTGAAACCCGAAAAAAAAAAGCAAGTTCCTTTTGCTAAATCGCCAAGTCTAGCTGGTTAATTACTAATACAAGACACAACATTTGTCTGCACTTTGAATTTGAGGTCCCCTGGGTATCATCATCATTACAACTATTAGCCCTTCATTTCATTTTTATACTAGTAACTAGTCTTCCTTTTGTATGCCATCTTAAACGCTTTTACGGTATGCAAGTTTATATAGTTAGATGAGTAAAACTCCACTCTCGTATACATTGCATCTATTGATAAGAGAGTGAATTTTAGTTTATACCTTCAACTTTGAAAATTTTGTGCGCCCATTTAACAAATTTTCATCAAGATTACCTCATTTAGCGAAACTTTTGCATGTTTTACCCCCTTTAATTTTTTAGAGCAATTTGCTAGGTGGGCTCTCGGCTATATAGTACACAATTTCTCACATCGCGGTTCTCCTCTTGGCGTTTTTTCGTGCTTGAATCGGTCGAATGACTAAGACAGAAACAATTTGATTCTCATGGTTGTCAGTTGCGCAAATGCACTGCTTCATTTTGGTGGGTTCCTTCTTCATGTCAAAGTTGTTGCTTGTTTATTGCTTTGACCTCATTTTCCTTCACCATATTTGCTTAAGGATTTGCATCGCACTAGACATAATTCTATCGACGCTTTGCCTGCCAACAAAACCATTGGAGGAGCTATCCACAACTTAAAACAAAGAACAATTTCTCGGGTAGACTAGGGAGAATTCGAGATGATGGCAAGATCAATGGAGCTATGTTGTATGTACGGTAATGAATGTGCTCCATGACATTTCTCCTTCCTAGGAGTAGAAGGAGGCCATCAACAAAGCCCCACCTCCCATTCAACTTCTTCTTTTGCCACATGTTTTCGTGCGACTCTCCTCTTCCTCCTCTACAAAGCACCAGGGCCACCACCACCTTGAAACCAGTGTTCACGCCCACCACCGTTTCTTACGGTGCCACATCGTCATCGTCACCCTGTCGGCACCACCTCTGCCAAAATCCTAAGCCAACCATGTGCATGTGAGGGAAACCAGTGGCACAAGAGTCAAGGGTGTTTGTGAGGGCTGACGCCGTCTAGGCAAGTCCGACTCAAACATTTCACCGCCAGGTGTACATGACTGTCGCGACCTAGTTTGCATATCACTCTGACTATTTTAAATGGTGTAAAAGCTAGCAAAACATTTGCTAAATGGGGTAATTGGGATGAAAAACTATTAAATGGGCACAATTTGCGTCATAAATGTCAACGTAGAGGGTATATAATGAAGAAAAACATGCCATCTAGTGCATTGATTTGGTTAGAGAGTAGCTAACAAAATTGCACATCTTTAATAAAAGATTTAACAAAGTAATAAAAATTTAGAAATCTGGGATTATATTTGCTTTAGTTAGTTTGCAGTTAAAATATTAAAAACTAATATTTAGTCTTTTGATATTTTACCCATGTATGCTTCAAATATTGACTTCAAGTATAATGCACAGTGCACATCAACCTATGCATGTGTAGTTTCACTCTCTGTAATTAGTGCTACAATTTTAACTGGTGGATATTGAACAGATCGGCTAAAATTAGATTTGACATTTTCTTTACTTATCTGAAAAATGAATGTAGCACTCCAAAAAAATCAAAGTCTAAATGACAGCTATCCAAACTTCATTTGTTCATTCGCTTAGGAAAATGAAAGTTGCAGAGTTTCGAAAAGATCAAATAACTTACGATGAGTATACAAACAAGTCAAATGGGCAGCAAGTTGGACTAAACTATGCACCTAGCTGGAGTCAAATAATATAAAATCGATACGAACCGATCTATGCACCTAGGTCAACATTATCTAGGCCGCAACTACTTAGAGACGCAAAATACAAGACGGAAAACTAATGTTGTAGTAACCTTGCAAAAAAAAAACTAATGTATTAGTAGCTTGTTGCATAAAATATTTGTTTATTATTATCCTTGTTATAGCAAGGTTGTTCTTGATTAGCCTCGTGTGGATAGCAATTCGGGGGTCACTTTGATTCAAACGATTTTCATAGAAATTTAGAGGATTAGTCCTTGGAAATTTTTCGTGCGTCAATTGAATGATTGTATAAGATTATTTTTTCTAAGGATTGTTTTGCAATTTATTTCAAAAGAGTTACCCATTTCAACAAAAGAATCTTTTGTTTTTCATGTGGTGCAATCAAACGAACTTTGGCACAAAGTCAGACATGTAGGATTATGAGTGCACATCACATTGTGATACTACTTTTTTTCAAATCCTAAAGATCAAAGATGGTGTAGTAGTAAACTAAATATATAGTCTGTTTTGGTACCTACTTATTTAACCTACAAAATTTCAAGAATAACTGAGAAGAAATTAACTCAAACCTCTACTTTTCAATAAAGGTCTTTTCGAAACGGCAGATCTTCCAAGCAGAGTTTCGTCCAACTATCAACACTTTAAGTGGTCAGCAGATAGCTGGTCAGTGTTAATAATCATTTCTTGAACAATCGCTCTTATATTTGTGTTAAGTTAATAGGTAGGAATCTGCTTTTTTTCTTCTCGAGTATGCAGATAAAAGGATCGAAATCAGCGGTTAGCTAGTGGAATTGGTAAACCATATTCTATGGGGGAATCATTGTACCATTAGCTAGGTACGAACAGTACCATAAAAGAAATCTAAGGTATGAAAACTACTAAAAAAAAGCTACTCCGGTACAAACAAGAGACATGGCAAGCAATAGTAGAATATGATTATGATAGAGACGCAGCCGCGTACGGACCTTTTACTGGTTTAGGCTTTATGTATACGCACATACACTCACCCATACGAATGCATAGATGTATAATCTATCCTTATCAACATTTTCGACAAGCACCGGGAGTTGAACCCTGATAGGTTGGGGATACCGCTGTCCTCCTAACTATCCAAGCACAGGTTGGTTCGCTACTCCTTTAGGCTTTAGCGTTATTCTAATTGTGCAAAAAAAAATTGCGAGAATTTCTAATAGTGTAAATTACTTACAGTAGTTCAACATACTTTTTTTATCTTCATCGATGCAATTATTAATTAATCACCACTATGATAGACATTACTTTTATCTTAGTGGCCACCATCTGGGTTTATAGCGTGTTCGACCGAGGCCTTCAAATCGTCCTCATATATTAGAGCGGACGACCCAGACACTTCTCAGGAAACAGAGAGAGATAAAGAATATGGATTGGAGGAAATACTATATTTATTTGATATTGCATACCATTAATATTAGTGTAATCTTCGGATAGGATCTTCCCACCGTATACAACACTGATTTATCATTGATGTAATACGATGTTTATTTTTGGCTGCGTTAGATTTGTTGGCTGTGTGCATCTCTACCATGTAGAGACCGGGCATCCTTTGAATGCGGCTATATCACCTCGATATATCAATTCAATGAAATGTTCTTTATCGGAAAAAATCAATATTAGTAGGACATCACTGGATGGTGGCCAGTCTCGTCTAGAATGGCACCTAGCCTCTGGAGAATGAAAAAGGAAAGGGGGAATAGCGGAGCGATCAAAGACAATCACAATGAAAAGGGCAAGCAAGCAAGCTAGCCAGTGACTGATTTAAGAAGGGACAAAGTGCAGGGCGCACAAATACAAAGCCATCATCATCTTTGGTCATTGCTTAGGCGAGGCGGTGCATGTGGTCAAATAATCAAGAGACTGTCTATAGACTAATGCGTGGCTTGGCTTGCCATTGCCAATCCTGTGTCGTGAGAGGGTGGAAAGGTCATCTGCCTACCCAAATGATATGTTATCTATCAGGGTTAGAGTGTTGGACCAACCGATGAATGCGATTGTGAATGGACTGCAATATGTTACTAGACAAGTTTCCCTTTTCTGTTGCGACGTGGACTGGTATATATCCTTGTCATGTGAGCTGGACATGTGGCTAGAGTGTGGACCAGCAAATTTTCCACATCCTACTCATGTGGATGACAATGTAAAATATCAATATTTGTAGTAGCATTATTGATGTCATTTTTTTACATCCATGCATATATGCATATCGGTATAATTTAACAAATACAGTATATTTTCCCATGCTTCCTCCGCACACTCTTCCTCAAAGTAATAAATGATCCCAATGGATGCAACTTTGACAATACAGGTGATGGTGATAGTGATATTACTAAATTTGAAATTACTTATATTGTTTCCCGTGAGCGAAATGAAATACTCCAGGCAGTACGTGCATTCTGGAAAGCTGCGACGTTTTTTATACCGTTCGACAACTTAGGCCCTTCTCAGTGCTCCACGGTGTACAAGTGCTAAGGATGCCACATAGGCAGAAAAATGATGTGGCAAAGCAATTAAAAAGGAGAGAGAGGATTATGGTGACCCTAACAAGAACCAATGCTAAGCACGTGAACCTAGACAAAAAGACTACCAACCAATACATGAAGGAGTTTTATTACTAAACAATTAAATAGAGAAGGCTTAGAGGATGCTTGGATACATTTTAGTCTCATGACTAAAAGTAGTGAGACTAAAACTTGCTAGCCTCACCCATGCTTGGATACAAATACTAAATAGATTAAAATCGAGTTAATGAGCATTTATTATCCTCCCAACCCTCCAATCCAGAACTCGCATGTGTTAAAGGAGAGGAGTTAAATGAGGAGAGAGAGAGGACTAATCCACATTTTAGTAGGGTTCTCCTGACTAAAAATTTTTAGTCTCAAGACTAGTTCTAGTCTCTCTTTAGTCAGGGGTGATTGGAACTTTAGCCTCTAAAATAGACTAGTTTTAGTCAGACTAAAAATAGTCCCTTGGATCCAAGCATGCTCTTAGCTACAAAATCTAAGCACCGATGCATTGGGGACATTATTTGCTAAGCATTTTAATGCACTTAGCACCCCACTTTAGCACCAATGCATTGGGAGAGGTCTTATTAACAGTATTTTTCAGAGGGCTAGTGACTAGCTCCTACAACTAGTCACCATCATCATGCATATGCATGCAATTCTACCAAGATAGAAAATTCATGCTTAGGTACTCGGTCCAACATTAGATTAATCGATTGAGAAGGCCCAAGCACCTTTGGTGGCGTTCAAAGATCATCACTAGAGAAAGTCCAGCGGGGGTGGTGTGGTGCGCCCACACGATCCGCAAGCCTTTAAATACTCCGCCACAGAGTATACAATTGACCTGGCTGTGCGAGCCCATCGACCCATTTAAGTACGCGCACAGTGCAGAGATCGTTTTTTATATGGAAAAATCGGTGGAAGCTGATGGCAACAGGAACGGCATTATAAAACCCACGCGGTGGCGAGTGCAAAGGCGCGCGCGCGCCCCTCTCGATCTGTCTCGCTCTCCATGGAGCCCAGCCAGCTCCTCCGCTACTCGCCGCCCGGCTGGCCGTCTCGTCCCCCGGATTGGAAGGCTGCTGCCGGTGTGAAACAAGGCGGCGACACGCGAGATTTCACCGACGGTGGCCGCGGGAGGAGGCGGGGTGCCTTGGTGCTCGCTGTTGGAGTGTGAGGTACGTTGGTGTCGCTCGCCTCGCGGTTCGTTCAGTGCTTGGCCTTGGGACTCCGCGATTGCCCTAGCGTCATGCCTGAGCTCAGGCGAGAGCTTCCCGCGGGTCAACGGGGAGAGGGAGGGAGCCAGCGTGCCAGGGCCTAAGCCGGAGCGCGACGGAATGCAATGCGGCGACCGTCTGGATTTCCCCCTATCTCTCTCTCTCTTTCTGTTGGTGCTGGGCAAGTACTACTACTGCTCCTTCCCTGCTTCGATATTTTGCTGCTGCTGGCAGGGCAGGGCAGGGTACCCAATGATGACGTGAGGACTTCGATGAGATGTGAATCGGCGCGGCGTCGGGCCGGCATGGCGCGGGATTGGTCGTCGCAGAGTTCGAGCCAGGGCGCGCCGTTCGAGATCGACCGTGACGCAGGGGTCTGTATATGCTATGCTTGGACAGAGCCTGCGTGGTGTGGTTCCGTCCATGTCATTCATGCTCGGAATCGTTCAACAAGGACGGAAACACATCATGCTTATCTATCCGGAGCGTGCCGGCCGTACCACATTGCTTGCTTGCTTGCTTGCGCGCGTCTCATTTCTATGCCGACTGTTTGGCTTTCCAGGCTGCTTGCTGCATTGTGAAGTTTTGGATCTTGACCTGTTGCTATTAAAGAACTCTTCCAGGTTGATGTTGTTTTCTATTTTAATTATTCTCAAGTAGATAGGCATGCTGGGCCCGGGAGTATTATCTACGCATTATTGGTACGAAAAGCACGGTGACTATGACATTGACACATACATATAGTACGTGCCTCATCAAAGACTCAAAAGTGTTTTTCCACCGTGAAGTGACAAGCGACCTGCCATGCCAACCTCGGCAAAAGTGAGATCGACGCGCCATGCTTACCTAAGAACAACGCCACAGTCGTGTACCGGTGTACGGTGTACCATTCTCCATACAAGTGGATTTACATAGAGAGAGCGGGGTACGTACGTCTCTCAGTCTGCAAAAACAAAAAACAAAAAAAAAACGTACGTCTCTCAGCCCACTGCCCGGCTCGGCGACAGTCATTTCCATGTTCGTATAGAAGTAGTACCAGCACCGTGGTATGTACGTATCTCATCGCCTACGCGATTCACACGTAGTAGTCGACGCAGGCCTCTCGGGGCATCGCTCGGGCGTCCGGTCTGGGCGGGCCCCACCACGCTGGTCACTGACCGGAGGCCGTGGACCAGGTGCGGTGCAGCTGGATGGACCAGCCTAGCGGCGGCAGCATCAACAACCCTACGCGGCGCTGCCGCAGAGGATCCGGCGGCCACGTGCGCGGCTCGCCTTGCCCAGCAAGATCCGGGGCTCACGTGAGCGGCGTGTGGTCCCCGACCCCCACACGCTTTTCCCGCCCCCGAACCGCACCAGGCCCCCACCGCGGACGGAAAGCCCGAGAGGGAAGACGGAAACTGACGCGCGGGGCCCGCGCCAGCACGGCGTCGGGCCCGCATGTCAGTGGCTGGCGGGCAGCGAAAAGTACGCGCCGCGGGCCCCGTGCTCCTTCTTTTTCTCTATCCCTCGCTCGCTCTTCGTGCTTGTCATCACGGAAAAAAAGGAGGCTTATCCTCGGCGCGGGCCCCGCCACATCCGCACCGCGCGCCCTTTTTCTTCTCTCGCCCTGTGGTGCACGACAGCACATGGTGCACCGCGACCACGCCTGCTCCGTGCCCGTGGAGAATCGCCTGGTTTTTTTTTTCCTCGGGGAAGAAGAATCTCCTGGTTATACGCGCGGTTATGCCGCATGATCTGACGCGGTTAACCTGCCGCTTTGTAGGAGTAACTGCTTTTACTGTCTGACTTCGGAACGCAGTATCGTCCAGCTTTTTTCTTTTTCTGAGGGTCGAGTATCCCCAGCTTGTCCGGTGGTCATCAGTACTCCCGTCGATGGCCAATTTCGACTCGTGTACTGAAAAATGTGCCAATTTTTCTGTACCGGTGAACTTTGTGGGTTTATCATCGTTTAGCGTGATACTCTCCGCGTTCTAAAATAAGTGGCTTAAGAGCAACTTCAATGGGGCGATTCATTTCGTCCCCTGCGTCTGTTTGGGTCGGCGCGAATAAAAGTGGTGACCCAACGCTGACCCAAACCCAAATCTCGTTCGCCTGGCGTCCGCGCCGATTCATTTCCGGTCCAAAATTGCGCTTGAAATGCGTCGGCGCGTCGACGTCCGCCACGCTTCATCTGTAGGCCAGCCAACTACCGTCCGTCGTCTTATTTATACGACCACCAACAGAGGGTCCACTGGTCAGCCAGTGAAAGCATCCTTTTTTAAGCACGCGTGCGACGGGGCCGGCCTCATCCACTTTCGTCCACATTTGCCCCCCACCACTCCTTTTGCTTCCTCACCGGCGACAGCAAACCCTAGCGTGCCATGGGACTCTTCGGTAGCAGCAGCGACAAGGGCAAGGGCAAGGGCACGCCCGACGCCTCGTCCTCCCGTGCTCCTTCTCCGACACCGGCGCGTTTTCGTCCAGGTCACCGGCGTCTGCACATCCCGATGCACCAAGCATGGTGGCACGGGGAGTACATGCAGCCGCTGCCCTACCCCGACGTGACGCTGCCGCACCACTGGCATCTGGATCCGGACCGGATCTCCATGCCGGCGGTTCCGCGGACCGAGCGGGTGCACAACGAGGAGGTGCGCAGGAGTCGCCGTCAAGGGCAAGGGCAAGGTCGACGACCTCTAGGGCAGCGTGCGGGGCGACGCAGACCTTTTTTGTTTTAATTAATGTTTAATTAGGTTTAAGTGGACTTTGGCCGGCGATTGACCGGCCACTTATGTTTAATTATGTTTATTTTCTGTGAGTTTTTCTTCTTCTTTTTTCGCGTCGGCACATTTGGGTCAGCCTCCCGTTGGGCGGTCAAGTCGACCTATTTGAGAATGTGGACGCGCACGTCCGCTTGGCCGACCCAAACGGATGAAAAGCGAACAAAGCGTGCGTCCGTTTGGGTCGCCCCGTTGGAGTTGCTCTAACTTTATACTAATTTTGCAGACTCAACTTTGTACTATTTTGGCTTCTAAATCTTTATTGTCCCTATTGTTAAAAAAGAGTTAGTGAATGATGGTCCGCCATCCAACACCCATACACATACTCATCATGCAGACGGACTTACCAAATATAGTGCATCCACACATATCAAATATATCAAATCAACCGTACTTGCCAAAACACGCACCACCATATACCAAACTTACCAAATTAAAACTACCATGGTCTACTTAATAAAAATGCCATGATTTAAATGTTAAAATTGTCATGCTCTATAAAAACTAGCTAAATACCCGTGCGTTGCTACGGGGTTAAACAATATTTAAAGAGTGATGGCGTGCGGCCGATTGTCGTCGATCCTCATCGTCGTCTTTGAAGGCGCGGCCAGAGCCTTTGACTGCCAACGCTTGGTCGTCCTCGAGCGAATGATCGTCAACCTCATCCCTATTATACCAATTGTCCTTGCCCGCGGATGTTTTGGCGACCATTAGCCAGTGGACGTCCTCCAGAGCACAATACTCATCCATCTTGGCAAATGCTTGGTCCATATCACGAATGTGTTGTGGCTGTTGTCCATATTGGTAAGCGTTGGTCGGCCATTTCACCGAGAACCTACTGCCGTGGAAAAAACTAACTTATATGTACAGACATTGATCAAAACAACTTTATAATTTACAAGCATCGACGTAGCATGCGGCTTATGACTGCGTTGGGAACAATATTGCCTTACACTTGTCTCTTCTATACAAGCAATCACATCACCCCACTCAATCTTTTTTCTTCACATCTTTTAATTATATTTATCTTAGTCACACCAAATATTATCATACATTAATTATTCCAAAGATATACTTTTGCCGACCTTTCTTTTTAGCCAAGTTGTACTATGAAGCATCACTAAGATCGGCCATCGTAGCAATACGTATCAATAGCAACCAATAATCAGCAGTCAATTCCTGTTTTTCTATTACAAATCAATCTCCTAGAAAAAACATTAGCAATCAGAGTTCTTTAGAAGTTTGTCTCTATCGATCAAAGATTATCAAATACAATGACAATTGATGCTCTTCCCATGTCTCTTCTGTATGTTGTCAATAGCAAAGAGCAATTTAGTCAATAGCACTATTCCTTATTCCACTGACTGGTACATTACATATTACAATATGCGCGCGGATGACCAAACCCCTGAATAATGTCATCATCAGTCATCCAAGCATAATTTTACGTACATTGTAGCTGGCATGAAATTCAAAACAAAATTGTACGTAAAAACTAAGTTTACATACCCTTGATGTTCTCCCAGGGAAGCTACAATATACAAAACAACTTCCAGTCTTTATCAGTTATCATTTGTCAAGAAATGAAGAGGCAGCACATCCAGCAGTCAAATCATCTGGCGCTTTTCAAGCTCCGCCACCAGCTAGTTTTGGGAGGAAATGGCTTTCTGTGACAATACAGAGATAAGAATGCTCTATGCATTGAGAATTCACATATCTTCTATTATCAATGTCAGATTATATTTACGTGTGCCTCTACAATTATCTAAAAATTAAACCCAATAATTAGTTAAGCCATATCCTTTACATAAATTCTAAAAACAGATTCTATCCGGTGGTAGTAGCTCATTCCGTTGACATAATTTATTCTCTCTTCTTCTCTCTTTAGATGAAAGGTCCTATGTTGATGACTTTGTTACTGAACTTTCCCACACACTTATATCCCCAGTGACTATGGTCTAGTGAATAGGCATTGACCCGGAACTTGACAAAAAGTGGTGTGCAACACATACATCACTTTGACGAGAATACGAGATGCCGCCAAGCTTATTTTGTGGTGACTTGTATTTACGTGCCCCTGTTGACTTAAGATAAAGAAAACAGAGTGAAAAGGAAAAAAAAAGGGGAGCAAAAACTATCTCTTTAAATTATATCAATGAAGTACAACAATGAAAAAAGTCTAATCAAGGAAGAAAACACGAATAGAACCTGGTTTGTTGAAGTTGTTGTATATGTACTTTGGAATATTTAGAAACATAGAAGAAATTGCTTGATCTTTGAGGGGAATGTGCCTTCCATTGCACACTGAAAGATTATGTTTAAGAAGGATCTTTATTTTATCTCTTTTAGAGTTGAGCAATAACACATAGATTCTCTTGTCCTGTAGTTGACCTCTTTGTAATTCTTCTTTCATCTTCTTGTATATTACCATGCAAGCCCCTCTGACCAATATATTTACTTCTTTCAAAATAAATATATAATCTTATAACAGTTCTCTATATGATTGTAATATATTTACTTCTTTCAAAATAAATATAAATGGGTATTGTTGAATCTCCAGAAAAATACCTTTAGAAATACTATTATCTCTTTTCCCTTTTTGATTTTTCTTCAACATAACTATTCTTTTTTTTTCAGCCTTTTATATTTTGGCACTGATGGATGAATAAAGCCCAACAAATGTTATGTTACTTCTTTTCAGTTGGCAATAAGATTATGGAAACCACCAAGAGTACCACCAGCATGTAAACACCACGCTGCAAAACTTTCTTCTAAAGCTATCTCTGCATCAGGAACTTCCTCGGATCCATCGCGTCCTCGTCAGACAGAAGCTGAGGAAGTAACTAAGCCAGAATTAGAAGAATTTAATTGAATATGTGGCAAGGCATGGATTACTGGGAATGGTAGAAAAGGTAATATGAACAAAAAATACATGACACACACCTGCGTTGTTGTAGAAACACTGATCCTAGTCTTATATTTTATTCATAATACTGCACTTTTCTTCTTGCATATTTCTCAAACAAATGAAAGATGTCTGCATAAGTCGCATTAGTGAATTCTTGACAAATATTCTGTATAGGCAATTGGCCTATTGGACAAATAGGCTGGCAGGTCTAGAATCTGCACCGAAGGGCATATGTTGGACAAATAAGCAGGCTACATGTTCTTAAGACTGAAAAGGGCATGCACATTAGATGTAATTAAACTTTGTCACATTTTGATGAAAAAGAACATCGGGAACGCATCCATGTAGTACTTGTTTTCTCATGGCGCTCATGGATGGACACTTGCTAAATCAAATTCAATAGTACACCACCATCCAAAACGTGTGAAAATATCTTAACTCGATACTCAATTTGTCATTCATACATGACAACGGAAAAATGGATGTTGCTAGCGTTTTCTCGTCTTCTTCTCCACAACGGCGCTCCTTCTCCACCATGTGCTCCTCCTACCCCATCCCACCCCTCCATGCTCGGACCATCATGGTGTCGTCCTTCTCGTTCATCCCAGCACGGTGTCACTATTGAAAATATGCCCTAGAGGCAATAATAAAATGATTATTATTATATTTCCTTGTTCATGATAATTGTCTATTGCTCATGCTATAATTGTATTGACCGGAAACCGTACTACATGTGCGTTAATACATAGACCACAACATGTCCCTAGTGAGCCTCTAGTTGACTAGCTTGTTGATCAACAGATGGTTATGGTTTCCTGACCATGGGCATTGGATGTCATTGATAACGGGATCACATCATTAGGAGAATGATGTGATGGACAAGACACAATCCTAAGCATAGCACAAGATCGTGTAGTTCGTTTTCTAAAGCTTTTCTAATGTCAAGTATCATTTCCTTAGACCATGAGATTGTGCAATTGCCGGATACCATAGGAATGCTTTGGGTGTACCAAACGTCACAACGTAATTGGGTAGCTATAAAGGTGCATTACAGGTATCTCCGAAACTGTCTGTTGGGTTGGCACGAATCGAGACTGGGATTTGTCACTCCGTATGACGAAGAGGTATCTCTGGGCCCACTCGATAATGCATCATCATAATGAGCTCAATGTGACTAAGTAGTTGGTCACGGGATCATGCATTACGGAACGAGTAAAGTGACTTGCCGGTAATGAGATTGAACGAGGTATTGAGATACCGACGATCGAATCTCGGGCAAGTAACGTACCGATTGACAAAGGGAATTGTATACGGGATTGCTTGAATCCTCGACATCGTGGTTCATCCAATGAGATCATCGTGTAACATGTGGGAGCCAACATGGGTATCCAGATCCCGCTATTGGTTATTGGCTGGAGAACTGTCTCGGTCATGTCTGCATGATTCCCGAACCCGTAGGGTCTACACACTTAAGGTTCGGTGACGCTAGAATTGTTATGGGAAATAGTATGTGGTTACCGAATGTTGTTCGGAGTCCCGGATGAGATCCCGGACGTCACGAGGAGTTCCAGAATGGTTTGGAGGTGAAGATTTATATATGGGAAGTCATCATACGGTCACCGGAAGTATTCGGGGGTTTGCTAGTATTGTACCGGGACCACCGAAGGGGTTCCGGGGGTCCACCGGAGGGGTCCACCTGCCCCGGAGGGCCCTATGGTCTATATGTGGAAGGGAACCAGCCCCTAAGTGGGCTGGGCGCCACCCCCCTAGGGCCCATGCGCCTAGGGTTTGGGGGAAACCCTAAAGGGGGCGCCCCCCTTGGCTTGGGGGGCAAGCCCCCTCCCCTTGGCCGCCGCCCCCCTCTAGATCCCATCTAGAGGGGCCGACCCCCTTCCCCATTCGCCCTATAAATAGAGGGAGGAGGGAGGGTAGCAACACCTCATCCAAGGCGCAGCCCTCCCCCTCTCCAACACCTCCCCTCCTCCGTTGAGCTTGGCGAAGCCCTGCCGGAGAACTGCAAGCTCCACCACCATGCCGTTGTGCTGCCGGAGTTCTTCCCCAACTTCTCCTTCCCCCTTGCCGGATCAAAAAGGAGGAGACGTCCCCGTGCTGCACGTGTGTTGAATGCGGAGGCGCCGTTGTTCGGCGCTTAGATCGGAATCAACCGCAATCTGAATCGCTGCGAGTACGACTCCTTCATCCGCGTTCTTGCAACGCTTCCGTCTCGCGATCTTCAAGGGTATGAAGATACACTCCCCTCTCTCTCGTTGCTAGTCTCTCCATAGATTGATCTTGTTGATGCATAGAATTTTTTTAATTTCTGCAATGATCCCCCAAAAGTGGTATCATGAGCTAGGTCTATGCGTAGTTTCTATGCACGAGTAGAACACAAGTTGTTGTGGGCGTCGACTTTGTCAATTTACTTGTCGTTACTAGTCTTATCTTGATTAGACGGCATCGTGGGATGAAGTGGCCCGGACCGACCTTACACGTATGCTTACATGAGACAGGTTCCACCGACTGAAATGCACTAGTTGCATAAGGTGGCTAGCGGGTGTCTGTCTCCCCCACTTTAGTCGGATCGGATTCGATGAAAAGGGTCCTTATGAAGGGTAAATAGCAATTGGCATATCACGTTGTGGTTTTGGCGTACGTAAGAAACGTTCTTGCTAGAAACCTATAGCAGCCACGAAAAAAACTTGCAACAACAATTAGAGGACGTCTAACTTGTTCTTGCAGTATATGCCGTGTGATGTGATATGGACAAGAGGATGTGATGAATGATATATGTGATGTATGAGATTGATCATGTTCTTGTAATAGGAATCACGACTTGCATGTCAATGAGTATGACAACCGGCAGGAGCCATAGGAGTTGTCTTAATTTATTGTATGACCTGCGAGTCAATGAAAACGCCATGTAATTACTTTACTTTATTGCTAACTGTTAGCCATAGTAGTAGAAGTAACAGTTGGCGAGACAACTTCACGAAGACACGATGATGGAGATCATGATGATGGAGATCATGGTGTCATGCCGGTGACGATGATGATCATGGCGCCCCGAAGATGGAGATCAAAAGGAGCAAAATGATATTGGCCATATCATGTCACTATTTGATTGCATGTGATGTTTATCATTTTTTTACATCTTATTTGCTTAGAATGACGGTAGCTTAAATAAGATGATCCCTCACTAAAATTTCAAGAAAGTGTTCCCCCTAATTGTGCACCATTGCGAAGGTTCGTTGTTTCGAAGCACCACGTGATGATCGGGTGTGATAGATTCTAACATTTGAATACAACGGGTGTAAGCCAGATTTACACATGCAAAACACTTAGGTTGACTTGACGAGCCTAGCATGTACATACATGGCCTCGGAACACAAGAGACCGAAAGGTTGAACATGAGTCGTATAGTAGATACGATCAACATGAAGATGTTCACCGATGATGACTAGTCCGTCTCATGTGATGATCGGACACGACCTAGTTGACTCGGATCATGTATCACTTAGATGACTAGAGGGATGTCTATCTGAGTGGGAGTTCATTAAATAATTTGATTAGATGAACTTAATTATCATGAACTTAGTATAAAAATCTTTGCAATATGTCTTGTAGATCAAATGGCCCACACTAATGTTGCCCTCAACTTCAACGTGTTCCTAGAGAAAACCAAGCTGAAAGACGATGGTAGCAACTATACGGACTGGGTCCGTAACTTGAGGATCATCCTCATAGCTCCCAAGAAAGCATATGTCCTTGATGCACCGCTAGGTGAAGCACCTGTTTTCCCAGCAACTCAAGACGTTATGAACGCCTGGCAGTCGCGTAGTGATGATTACTCCCTGGTTCAGTGCGGCATGCTTTACAGCTTAGAATCGGGGCTCCAAAAGCGTTTTGAGCAGCACGGGGCATATGAGATGTTCCAAGAGCTGAAAATGGTTTTCCAAGCTCATGCCCGAGTTGAGAGATATGAAGTCTCCGACAAGTTCTACAGTTGTAAGATAGAGGAGAATAGTTCTATCAGCGAGCACATACTCAAAATGTCTGGGTTGCACAACCGCTTGTCTCAGCTGGGAGTTAATCTCCCGGATGACGCGGTCATTGACAGAATCCTTCAGTCGCTTCCACCTAGCTACAAGAGCTTTGTGATGAATTTCAATATGCAGGGGATGGAGAAAACCATTCCTGAGGTATATTCAATGCTGAAATCAGCGGAGGTGGAGATCAAAAAGGAACATCAAGTGTTGATGGTCAATAAAACCACTAGTTTCAAGAAAGGCAAGGGTAAGAAGAACTTCAAGAAGGACGGCAAGGGAGTTGCCGCGCCCGGTAAGCCAGTTGCCGGGAAGAAGCCAAAGCATGGACCCAAACCTGAGACTGAGTGCTTTTATTGCAAGGGAAACGGTCACTGGAAGCGGAACTGCCCCAAGTACTTAGCGGATAAGAAGGCCGGCAATACCAAAGGTATATATGATATACATGTTATTGATATGTACCTTACTAGCACTCGTAGTAGCTCCTGGGTATTTGATACCGGTGCGGTTGCTCATATTTGTAACTCAAAACAAGAGTTGCGGATAAGCGAAGACTGGCGAAGGACGAGGTGACGATGCACGTCGGGAATGGTTCCAAGGTCGATGTGATCACCGTCGGCACGCTGCCTCTACATTTACCTGCGGGATTAGTTTTAAACCTCAATAATTGTTATTTAGTGCCAGCTTTGAGCATGAACATTGTATCTGGATCACGTTTAATGCGAGATGGCTACTCATTTAAATCCGAGAATAATGGTTCTTCTATTTATATGAGAGATATGTTTTATGGTCATGCCCCGCTGGTCAATGGTTTATTCTTATTGAATCTCGAACGTGATGTTACACATATTCATAGTGTGAATCCAAAAGATGTAAGGTTAATAATGATAGTCCCACATACTTGTGGCATTGCCGCCTTGGTCACATTGGTGTCAAACGCATGAAGAAGCTCCATGCAGTTGGACTTTTGGAGTCTCTTGATTATGAATCATTTGACACGTGTGAACCATGCCTCATGGGCAAAATGACCAAGACCCCATTCTCCAGAACAATGGAGCGAGCAACCAACTTATTGGAAATTATACATACTGATGTGTGCGGTCCAATGAGCGTTGAGGCTCGCGGTGGCTGTCATTATGTTCTCACCCTCACTGATGACTTAAGTATATGTGGGTATGTCTACTTAATGAAACACAAGTCTGAGACCTTTGAAAAGTTCAAGGAATTTCAGAGTGAGGTAGAGAATCAACGTGACAGGAAAATAAAGTTCTTACGATCAAATCATGGGGGAGAATATTTGAGTCACGAGTTTGGTACGCACTTAAGGAAATGTGGAATGGTTTCACAACTCACGCCGCCTGGAACACCTCAGCATAACAGTGTGTCCGAACATCGTAATCGCACTCTATTGGATATGGTGCGATCTATGATGTCTCTTACCGATTTACCGCTATCATTTTGGGGTTATGCTTTAGAGACAGCTACATTCACTTTAAATAGGGCACCGTCTAAATCCGCTGAGAAGACACCGTATGAATTATGGTTTGGGAAGAAACCTAAGCTGTCGTTTCTAAAAGTTTGGGGATGCAATGCTTATGTCAAGAAACTTCAACCTCAAAAGCTCGAACCCAAGTCGGAAAAATGCATCTTCATAGGATACCCTAAGGAAACCATTGGGTATAACTTCTACCTCAGATTCGAAGGCAAGATCTTTGTTGCCAAGAACGGATCCTATCTGGAGAAAGAGTTTCTCTCGAAAGAAGTAAGTGGGAGGAAAGTGGAACTTGACGAAGTACTGCCTCTTGAACCGGAAAGTAGCGCAGCTTAGGAAGATGTTTCTGTGGTGCCTGCATCGACTAGAGAGGAAGTTAATGATGATGATCAAGGTACTTCAGATCAAGTTGCTACTGAACTTCGTAGGTCCACAAGGACACGTTCCACACTAGAATGGTATGGCAAACCTGTCCTGGAAATCATGTTGTTAGACAATGGTGAACCTTCGAACTATGAAGAAGCGACGGCGGGCCCAGATTCCAACAAATGGCTTGAAGCCATGAAATCCGAGATAGGATCCATGTATGAAAACAAAGTATGGACTTTAACAGACTTGCCCGATGATCGGCGAGCTGTAGAAAATAAATGGATCTTTAAGAAGAAGACAGACGCGGATGGTAATGTGACCATCTATAAGGCTCGGCTTGTCGCTAAGGGTTATCGACAAGTTCAAGGGGTTGACTACGATGAGACCTTCTCACCCGTAGCGAAGCTGAAGTCCGTCCGAATCATGTTAGCAATTGCCACATTCTATGATTATGAAATATGGCAAATGGACGTCAAAATGGCATTCCTTAACGGTTTCCTTAAGGAAGAGTTGTATATGATGCGGCCGGAAGGTTTTGTCAATCCTAAGAATGCTAACAAGGCATGCAAGCTCCAGCGCTCCATCTATCTGCTTGTGCAAGCATCTCGGAGTTGGAACACTTTAATGAAATGATCAAAGCGTTTGGGTTTATGTAGACTTATGAAGAAGCCTGCGTTTACAAGAAAGTGAGTGGGAGCTCTGTAGCATTTCTCATATTATATGCAGATGACATACTATTGACGGGAAATGATATAGAACTTTTGGAAAGCATAAAGGCCTACTTGAATAAGTGTTTTTCAATGAAGGACCTTGGAGAAGCTGCTTACATATTAGGCATCAAGATCTATAGAGATAGATCGAGACGCCTCGTAGGTCTTTGACAAAGCACATACCTTGATAAGATATTGAAGAAGTTTAATATGGATCAGACCAAGAAGGGGTTCTTGTCTATATTGCAAGGTGTGAAATTGAGCTCGGCTCAAAGCCCAACCACGACAGAAGATAGAGAAAAGATGAGTGTCATCCCCTATGCCTCAGCCATAGGGTCTATTATGTATGCCATGCTGTGTACCAGACCTGATGTAAATCTTGCCGTAAGTTTGGTAGGGAGGTACCAAAGTAATCCTGGCATGGAACACTGGACAGCGGTCAAGAATATCCTGAAGTACCTGAAAAGGACTAAGGATATGTTTCTCATTTATGGAGGTGATGAAGAGCTCATCGTAAAGGGTTACGTCGATGCTAGCTTCGACGCAGATCTGGATGACTCCAAGTCACAAACTGGATACATGTATATTTTGAATGGTGGGGCAGTAAGTTGGTGCAGTTGCAAGCAAAGCGTCGTGGCGGGATCTACATGTGAAGCGGAGTACATGGCAGCCTCGGAGGCAGCGCATGAAGCAATCTGGATGAAGGAGTTCATTACCGACCTAGGAGTTATTCCCAATGCGTCAGGCCCGATGACCCTCTTCTGTGACAACACTAGAGCTATTGCCCTTGCCAAGGAGCCCAGGTTTCACAAGAAGACCAGGCATATCAAGCGTCGCTTCAACTCCATTCATGAAAATGTTCAAGATGGAGACATACATATTTGTAAAGTGCATACAGATCTGAATGTCGCAGATCCGTTGACTAAACCTCTCCCACGAGCAAAACATCATCAACACCAGAACTCTATGGGTGTTTGATTCATCACAATGTAACTAGATTATTGACTCTAGTGCAAGTGGGAGACTGTTGGAAATATGCCCTAGAGGCAATAATAAAATGAGTATTATTATATTTCCTTGTTCATGATAATTGTCTATTGTTCATGCTATAATTGTATTGACCGGAAACCGTAATACATGTGTGTGAATACATAGACCACAACATGTCCCTAGTGAGCCTCTAGTTGACTAGCTCGTTGATCAATAGATGGTTATGGTTTCCTGACCATGGGCATTGGATGTCATTGATAACGGGATCACATCATTAGGAGAATGATGTGATGGACAAGACCCAATCCTAAGCATAGCACAAGATCGTGTAGTTCGTTTGCTAAAGCTTTTCTAATGTCAAGTATCATTTCCTTAGACCATGAGATTGTGTAACTTCCGAATACCGTAGGAATGCCTTGGGTGTACCAAACTGTCGTGGTTTTGTCACAACAGATGTCCTTCGTGTCAGGACTAAGTAGCGAGGCCAACACATCTATGTGGCAGCTTGAGAGGGGTTGAGTGGGATGAGAGACGCATGGCGGATCAACACACAAGACAAAGATTTAGATAGCTTCGGGCCCCGGGGAATATCATCCGGTAATAGCCCTACATGCTGTATGTGGATAGGTCTCATTATCATCACGAGGGAGTCGCCGTAAACCGGCTCTTTGTGTCTAGCCCTAGATATTTTTTCTTCTTGCTTGTCCCTCTTTGGGGAGCCCTGCCCCTCCTTATATATGTTGAAAGGGCGGTTTACATGACTAGTCCTAGTTGTATTAGGTTTACTCTATTACAAGTGGAGTCCTAGTCTTGCTTCCTTTGTAGGAAAATATTCCTTGTGCTTTCCTCATAAACCGGCCCACCATAGCATGATCTGGCCTTCCATAAACCGCCTTCTGTGCCACCGGGTCTTGTCGTTCCTCTGACCCACTCGCTGGGTCACCCATGAGTTGCCGGGCTCGGGCGGGTCACTTAGTGAGTCGTCCAGTCCGGCCGGGTTACACCGCGGGGTATATCCCCGACATTAGCCCCCAGTTTAATTTGGATTTATCGATGATAAACCGATCTGCAATATAAACACAAGAACAAATTTGGCGGCTTGTGCTCCGGGTTAAATATTCTTATAAACCGGCACTTGATCATCCTTAAATCCTTGTCATTTCTTCCTTCTAAAAAATCTGAGTCAATAGACCAGTTTCATAATCAATTTGCTTGTAGAAGATATTTTGTAAATAAAGAATTCATTTGAATTGGCCTTCAATGCTCTGACTTGACAAAAATATTAGTCTCTGAAATATTCAACTGATATCCAGCCGACTTGAAGATGTAAAACTTGCCAATTTATGATTACCACCATTGTCAGGTTATAAAACTGATAATTCCGGGTCATGATTGTTGCCAACGCCAGTTCATGATTGTTGCCAACGCCGGTTCATGATTGTTAATGACGCCAGGTTGCACACACAGGGTCATAATGATTGGTGACGCCGGGTCAATCTAGTTTGCTCAAAACAGAGAATTTGAAAACATTTCTTTGATAATAATATAATACCTGTAGCCCCCAAGTCTTGAGCAGAAACAAAGTGATGGCTTAAGACTTGCTTGAATATAAATACTGCCACTTTTGAAGAAATCCATGTTGTTCATCCCAGTCACTAGTAAAAACTGAATATTCCATATTATGTAGCCCCCAAGTGTCGGGTTGTCATGCTTGCAGCAACCTGGGACTTGAAATTGCCTTATGCTCATAAAAACTTCAACCCGTGTAGCCCCAAGGGTCAGGTCATTATGCAATAATGAGCAGGGACTTTGTAAATATAATCATGTAGATTTGAGCAGTGATGTGTAGCCCCCAAGGGCCGGATCATTATGAAATAATGAACGGGGACTTGATATATACTTTAATGAAAATAAATCTTATAATGTAACCTCCATCGTAGGGCTTGAACCCACGTCCACAAGGTTAAGAGCTTTGTGCTTTACCAACTGAGCAATGGACCCTTCAGTTAATGGATTTAACTTGTGTACCTTGAATTGTTGACATGAGAAATTGGTAGCCCCCAGGGCCGGCTCATTATGATGTGATGAGTCGGGTCTTCAATAAGATGAGCAAGAAATGACTTTGCATTAGACCCCAAGTGCCATGGTGCATGCTGGCATGGGACTTGCATATTTGACGTAATCTCAATTTGAATAATGTAGCCCCCAAGTGCCGGATCATAAGCCTGCAGTGACTCGGGACTATTTCTTCAATTGTAGAATAAAGCATATCCATTGATAATATAACAGCCATTGCGCTAAAGCAACTTTGAAAACCTTAATCACAATACTGGTTACTGATAACCATAATAAAATCCAGCCATGTTGGATATTTGAAGATTTGAATAATTTAATCCAATGATTTATGAGCGCATGATTCCAATGGCGCAATCCAAATATATACTGGCGACTTATAATCCCAAGCCAGTCCGGGTTAATAAACACTGGATAATTTATCATCATACTGGCAACTTATAGTCGAAAGCCAGGCCGGGTTAATAAACGCCGACGATTTATAATCATGCTTTATTCAACCTATTTCTGCATATAACAAGTTTAAAGTGTCCTGGCGGTTTACCTCCGGACGGGTCATAATGCCCAACATATAACCCGGGTTTATAACCAACGCTGTAAAGATAATGAAATATGAAACACATCATACCTGTGATATTGGATCACATCGTTGGTTTACGGGTTTAGGGTTTAGGGTTTAGGGTTTTAGGGTTTAGGGTTTAGGGTTTAGGGTTTTTAGATGAAAGGTCCTATGTTGATGACTTTGTTACTGAACTTTCCCACACACTTATATCCCCAGTGACTATGGTCTAGTGAATAGGCATTGACCCGGAACTTGACAAAAAGTGGTGTGCAACACATACATCACTTTGACGAGAATACGAGATGCCGCCAAGCTTATTTTGTGGTGACTTGTATTTACGTGCCCCTGTTGACTTAAGATAAAGAAAACAGAGTGAAAAGGAAAAAAAAGGGGGAGCAAAAACTATCTCTTTAAATTATATCAATGAAGTACAACAATGAAAAAAGTCTAATCAAGGAAGAAAACACGAATAGAACCTGGTTTTTTGAAGTTGTTGTATATGTACTTTGGAATATTTAGAAACATAGAAGAAATTGCTTGATCTTTGAGGGGAATGTGCCTTCCATTGCACACTGAAAGATTATGTTTAAGAAGGATCTTTATTTTATCTCTTTTAGAGTTGAGCAATAACACATAGATTCTCTTGTCCTGTAGTTGACCTCTTTGTAATTCTTCTTCCATCTTCTTGTATATTACCATGCAAGCCCCTCTGACCAATATATTTACTTCTTTCAAAATAAATATATAATCTTATAACAGTTCTCTATATGACTGTAATATATTTACTTCTTTCAAAATAAATATAAATGGGTATTGTTGAATCTCCAGAAAAATACCTTTAGAAATACTATTATCTCTTTTCCCTTTTTGATTTTTCTTCAACATAACTATTCATTTTTGTTTTTCAGCCTTTTATATTTTGGCACTGATGGATGAATAAAGCCCAACAAATGTTATGTTACTTCTTTTCAGTTGGCAATAATATTATGGAAACCACCAAGAGTACCACCAGCATGTGAACACCACGCTGCAAAACTTTCTTCTAAAGCTATCTCTGCATCAGGAACTTCCTCGGATCCATCACGTCCTCGTCAGACGGAAGCTGAGGAAGTAACTAAGCCAGAATTAGAAGAATTTAATTGAATATGTGGCAAGGCATGGATTACTGGGAACGGTAGAAAAGGTAATATGAACAAAAAATACATGACACACACCTGCGTTGTTGTAGAAACACTGATCCTAGTCTTATATTTTATTCATAATACTGCACTTTTCTTCTTGCATATTTCTCAAACAAATGAAAGATGTCTGCATAAGTCGCATTAGTGAATTCTTGACAGATATTCTGTATAGGCAATTGGCCTATTGGACAAATAGGCTGGCAGGTCTAGAATCTGCACCGAAGGGCATATGTTGGACAAGTAAGCAGGCTACATGTTCTTAAGACTGAAAAGGGCATGCACATTAGATGTAATTAAACTTTGTCACATTTTGATGAAAAAGAACATCGGGAACGCATCCATGTAGTACTTGTTTTCTCATGGCGCTCATGGATGGACACTTGCTAAATCAAATTCAATAGTACACCACCATCCAAAACGTGTGAAAATATCTTAACTCGATACTCAATTTGTCATTCATACATGACAACGGAAAAATGGATGTTGCTAGCGTTTTCTCGTCTTCTTCTCCACAACGGCGCTCCTTCTCCACCATGTGCTCCTCCTACCCCATCCCACCCCTCCATGCTCGGACCATCATGGTGTCGTCCTTCTCGTTCATCCCAGCACGGTGTCACTATTGAAAATATGCCCTAGAGCCAATAATAAAATGATTATTATTATATTTCCTTGTTCATGATAATTGTCTATTGCTCATGCTATAATTGTATTGACCGGAAACCGTACTACATGTGCGTTAATACATAGACCACAACATGTCCCTAGTGAGCCTCTAGTTGACTAGCTTGTTGATCAACAGATGGTTATGGTTTCCTGACCATGGGCATTGGATGTCATTGATAACGGGATCACATCATTAGGAGAATGATGTGATGGACAAGACACAATCCTAAGCATAGCACAAGATCGTGTAGTTCGTTTTCTAAAGCTTTTCTAATGTCAAGTATCATTTCCTTAGACCTTGAGATTGTGCAATTGCCGGATACCATAGGAATGCTTTGGGTGTACCAAACGTCACAACGTAATTGGGTAGCTATAAAGGTGCATTACAGGTATCTCCGAAATTGTCTGTTGGGTTGGCACGAATCGAGACTGGGATTTGTCACTCCGTATGACGAAGAGGTATCTCTGGGCCCACTCGATAATGCATCATCATAATGAGCTCAATGTGACTAAGTAGTTGGTCACGTGATCATGCATTACGGAACGAGTAAAGTGACTTGCCGGTAACGAGATTGAACGAGGTATTGAGATACCGACGATCGAATCTCGGGCAAGTAACGTACCGATTGACAAAGGGAATTGTATACGGGATTGCTTGAATCCCCGACATCGTGGTTCATCCAATGAGATCATCGTGTAACATGTGGGAGACAACATGGGTATCCAGATCCCGCTATTGGTTATTGGCTGGAGAACTGTCTCGGTCATGTCTGCATGATTCCCGAACCCGTAGGGTCTACACACTTAAGGTTCCGTGACGCTAGAATTGTTATGGGAAATAGTATGTGGTTACCGAATGTTGTTCAGAGTCCCGGATGAGATCCCAGACGTCACGAGGAGTTCCAGAATGGTTTGGAGGTGAAGATTTATATATGGGAAGTCATCATACGGTCACCGGAAGTATTCGGGGGTTTGCTAGTATTGTACCGGGACCACCGAAGGGGTTCCGGGGGTCCACTGGAGGGGTCCACCTGCCCCGGAGGGCCCTATGGTCTATATGTGGAAGGGAACCAGCCCCTAAGTGGGCTGGGCGCCATCCCCCCTAGGGCCCATGCGCCTAGGGCTTGGGGGAAACCCTAAAGGGGGCGCCCCCCTTGGCTTGGGGGGCAAGCCCCCTCCCCTTGGCCGCCGCCCCCCTCTAGATCCCATCTAGAGGGGCCGACCCCCTTCCCCATTCGCCCTATAAATAGAGGGAGGAGGGAGGGTAGCAACACCTCATCCAAGGCGCAGCCCTCCCCCTCTCCAACACCTCCCCTCCTCCGTTGAGCTTAGCGAAGCCCTGCCGGAGAATTGCAAGCTCCACCACCACGCCGTCGTGCTGCCGGAGTTCTTCCCCAACTTCTCCTTCCCCCTTGCCGGATCAAAAAGGAGGAGACGTCCCCGTGCTGCACTTGTGTTGAATGCGGAGGCGCCGTTGTTCGGCGCTTAGATCGGAATCAACCGCAATCTGAATCACTGTGAGTACGACTCCTTCATCCGCGTTCTTGCAACGCTTCCGTCTCGCGATCTTCAAGGGTATGAAGATACACTCCCCTCTCTCTCGTTGCTAGTCTCTCCATAGATTGATCTTGTTGATGCATAGAAATTTTTTAATTTCTGCAATGATCCCCCAAAAGTGGTATCATGAGCTAGGTCTATGCGTAGTTTCGATGCACGAGTAGAACACAAGTTGTTGTGGGCGTCGACTTTGTCAATTTACTTGTCGTTACTAGTCTTATCTTGATTAGACGGCATCGTGGGATGAAGTGGCCCGGACCGACCTTACACGTACGCTTACATGAGACAGGTTCCACCGACTGAAATGCACTAGTTGCATAAGGTGGCTAGCGGGTGTCTGTCTCCCCCACTTTAGTCGGATCGGATTCGATGAAAAGGGTCCTTATGAAGGGTAAATAGCAATTGGCATATCACGTTGTGGTTTTGGCGTACGTAAGAAACGTTCTTGCTAGAAACCTATAGCAGCCACGAAAAAAACTTGCAACAACAATTAGAGGACGTCTAACTTGTTCTTGCAGCATATGCCGTGTGATGTGATATGGACAAGAGGATGTGATGAATGATATATGTGATGTATGAGATTGATCACATTCTTGTAATAGGAATCACGACTTGCATGTCAATGAGTATGACAACCGGCAGGAGCCATAGGAGTTGTCTTAATTTATTGTATGACCTGCGAGTCAATGAAAACGCCATGTAATTACTTTACTTTATTGCTAACTGTTAGCCATAGTAGTAGAAGTAACAGTTGGCGAGACAACTTCACGAAGACACGATGATGGAGATCATGATGATGGAGATCATGGTGTCATGCCGGTGACGATGATGATCATGGCGCCCCGAAGATGGAGATCAAAAGGAGCAAAATGATATTGGCCATATCATGTCACTATTTGATTGCATGTGATGTTTATCATTTTTTTACATCTTATTTGCTTAGAATGACGGTAGCTTAAATAAGATGATCCCTCACTAAAATTTCAAGAAAGTGTTCCCCCTAATTGTGCACCATTGCGAAGGTTCGTTGTTTCGAAGCACCACGTGATGATCGGGTGTGATAGATTCTAACGTTTGAATACAACGGGTGTAAGCCAGATTTACACATGCAAAACACTTAGGTTGACTTGACGAGCCTAGCATGTACATACATGGCCTCGGAACACAAGAGACCGAAAGGTCGAACATGAGTCGTATAGTAGATACGATCAACATGAAGATGTTCACCGATGATGACTAGTCCGTCTCATGTGATGATCGGACACGACCTAGTTGACTCGGATCATGTATCACTTAGATGACTAGAGGGATGTCTATCTGAGTGGGAGTTCATTAAATAATTTGATTAGATGAACTTAATTATCATGAACTTAGTATAAAAATCTTTGCAATATGTCTTGTAGATCAAATGGCCCACACTAATGTTGCCCTCAACTTCAACGTGTTCCTAGAGAAAACCAAGCTGAAAGACGATGGTAGCAACTATACGGACTGGGTCCGTAACTTGAGGATCATCCTCATAGCTCCCAAGAAAGCATATGTCCTTGATGCACCGCTAGGTGAAGCACCTGTTTTCCCAGCAACTCAAGACGTTATGAACGCCTGGCAGTCGCGTAGTGATGATTACTCCCTGGTTCAGTGCGGCATGCTTTACAGCTTAGAATCGGGGCTCCAAAAGCGTTTTGAGCAGCACGGGGCATATGAGATGTTCCAAGAGCTGAAAATGGTTTTCCAAGCTCATGCCCGAGTTGAGAGATATGAAGTCTCCGACAAGTTCTACAGTTGTAAGATAGAGGAGAATAGTTCTATCAGCGAGCACATACTCAAAATGTCTGGGTTGCACAACTGCTTGTCTCAGCTGGGAGTTAATCTCCCGGATGACGCGGTCATTGACAGAATCCTTCAGTCGCTTCCACCTAGCTACAAGAGCTTTGTGATGAATTTCAATATGCAGGGGATGGAGAAAACCATTCCTGAGGTATATTCAATGCTGAAATCAGCGGAGGTGGAGATCAAAAAGGAACATCAAGTGTTGATGGTCAATAAAACCACTAGTTTCAAGAAAGGCAAGGGTAAGAAGAACTTCAAGAAGGACGGCAAGGGAGTTGCCGCGCCCGGTAAGCCAGTTGCCGGGAAGAAGCCAAAGCATGGACCCAGACATGAGACTGAGTGCTTTTATTGGAAGGGAAACGGTCACTGGAAGCGGAACTGCCCCAAGTACTTAGCGGATAAGAAGGTCGGCAATACCAAAGGTATATATGATATACATGTTATTGATATGTACCTTACCAGCACTCGTAGTAGCTCCTGGGTATTTTATACCGGTGCGGTTGCTCATATTTGTAACTCAAAACAAGAGCTGCGGAATAAGCGAAGACTGGCGAAGGACGAGGTGACGATGCACGTCAGGAATGGTTCCAAGGTCGATGTGATCACCGTCGGCACGCTGCCTCTACATTTACCTGCGGGATTAGTTTTAAACCTCAATAATTGTTATTTAGTGCCAGCTTTGAGCATGAACATTGTATCTGGATCACGTTTAATGCGAGATGGCTACTCATTTAAATCCGAGAATAATGGTTCTTCTATTTATATGAGAGATATGTTTTATGGTCATGCCCCGCTGGTCAATGGTTTATTCTTATTGAATCTCGAACGTGATGTTACACATATTCATAGTGTGAATCCAAAAGATGTAAGGTTAATAATGATAGTCCCACATACTTGTGGCATTGCCGCCTTGGTCACATTGGTGTCAAACGCATGAAGAAGCTCCATGCAGTTGGACTTTTGGAGTCTCTTGATTATGAATCATTTGACACGTGTGAACCATGCCTCATGGGCAAAATGACCAAGACCCCATTCTCCAGAACAATGGAGCGAGCAACCAACTTGTTGGAAATCATACATATTGATGTGTGCGGTCCAATGAGCGTTGAGGCTCGCGGTGGCTGTCATTATGTTCTCACCCTCACTGATGACTTAAGTATATGTGGGTATGTCTACTTAATGAAACACAAGTCTGAGACCTTTGAAAAGTTCAAGGAATTTCAGAGTGAGGTAGAGAATCAACGTGACAGGAAAATAAAGTTCTTACGATCAAATCATGGGGGAGAATATTTGAGTCACGAGTTTGGTACGCACTTAAGGAAATGTGGAATGGTTTCACAACTCACGCCGCCTGGAACACCTCAGCGTAACAGTGTGTCCGAACATCGTAATCGCACTCTATTGGATATGGTGCGATCTATGATGTCTCTTACCGATTTACCGCTATCATTTTGGGGTTATGCTTTAGAGACAGCTACATTCACTTTAAATAGGGCACCGTCTAAATCCGTTGAGACGACACCGTATGAATTATGGTTTGGGAAGAAACCTAAGCTGTCGTTTTTAAAAGTTTGGGGATGCAATGCTTATGTCAAGAAACTTCAACCTAAAAAGCTCGAACCCAAGTCGGAAAAATGCATCTTCATAGGATACCCTAAGGAAACCATTGGGTATACCTTCTACCTCAGATCCGAAGGCAAGATCTTTGTTGCCAAGAACGGATCCTATCTGGAGAAAGAGTTTCTCTCGAAAGAAGTAAGTGGGAGGAAAGTGGAACTTGACAAAGTACTGCCTCTTGAACCAGAAAGTAGCGCAGCTTAGGAAGATGATTCTGTGGTGCCTGCATCGACTAGAGAGGAAGTTAATGATGATGATCAAGGTACTTCAGATCAAGTTGCTACTGAACTTCGTAGGTCCACAAGGACACGTTCCACACTAGAATGGTATGGCAACCCTGTCCTGGAAATCATGTTGTTAGACAACGGTGAACCTTCGAACTATGAAGAAGCGACGGCGGGCCCAGATTCCAACAAATGGCTTGAATCCATGAAATCCGAGATAGGATCCATGTATGAAAACAAAGTATGGACTTTAACAGACTTGCCCGATGATCGGCGAGCTGTAGAAAATAAATGGATCTTTAAGAAGAAGACAGACGCGGATGGTAATGTGACCATCTATAAGGCTCGGCTTGTCGCTAAGGGTTATCGACAAGTTCAAGGGGTTGACTACGATGAGACCTTCTCACCCGTAGCGAAGCTGAAGTCCGTCCGAATCATGTTAGCAATTGCCACATTCTATGATTATGAAATATGGCAAATGGACGTCAAAATGGCATTCCTTAACGGTTTCCTTAAGGAAGAGTTGTATATGATGCAGCCAGAAGGTTTTGTCAATCCTAAGAATGCTAACAAGGCATGCAAGCTCCAGCGCTCCATCTATGTGCTTGTGCAAGCATCTCGGAGTTGGAACACTTTAATGAAATGATCAAAGCGTTTGGGTTTATGTAGACTTATGAAGAAGCCTGCGTTTACAAGAAAGTGAGTGGGAGCTCTGTAGCATTTCTCATATTATATGCGGATGACATACTATTGATGGGAAATGATATAGAACTTTTGGAAAGCATAAAGGCCTACTTGAATAAGTGTTTTTCAATGAAGGACCTTGGAGAAGCTGCTTACATATTAGGCATCAAGATCTATAGAGATAGATCGAGACGCCTCGTAGGTCTTTGACAAAGCACATACCTTGATAAGATATTGAAGAAGTTTAATATGGATCAGACCAAGAAGGGGTTCTTGTCTATATTGCAAGGTGTGAAATTGAGCTCGGCTCAAAGCCCGACCACGACAGAAGATAGAGAAAAGATGAGTGTCATCCCCTATGCCTCAGCCATAGGGTCTATTATGTATGCCATGCTGTGTACCAGACCTGATGTAAATCTTGTCGTAAGTTTGGTAGGGAGGTACCAAAGTAATCCTGGCATGGAACACTGGACAACGGTCAAGAATATCCTGAAGTACCTGAAAAGGACTAAGGATATGTTTCTCATTTATGGAGGTGACGAAGAGCTCATCGTAAAGGGTTACGTCGATGCTAGCTTCGACACAGATCTGGATGACTCCAAGTCACAAACTGGATACATGTATATTTTGAATGGTGGGGCAGTAAGTTGGTGCAGTTGCAAGCAAAGCGTCGTGGCGGGATCTACATGTGAAGCGGAGTACATGGCAGCCTCGGAGGCAGCGCATGAAGCAATCTGGATGAAGGAGTTCATTACCGACCTAGGAGTTATTCCCAATGCATCAGGCCCGATGACCCTCTTCTGTGACAACACTAGAGCTATTGCCCTTGCCAAGGAGCCCAGGTTTCACAAGAAGACCAGGCATATCAAGCGTCGCTTCAACTCCATTCGTGAAAATGTTCAAGATGGAGACATACATATTTGTAAAGTGCATACAGATCTGAATGTCGTAGATCCGTTGACTAAACCTCTCCCACGAGCAAAACATCATCAACACCAGAACTCTATGGGTGTTTGATTCATCACAATGTAACTAGATTATTGACTCTAGTGCAAGTGGGAGACTGTTGGAAATATGCCCTAGAGGCAATAATAAAATGAGTATTATTATATTTCCTTGTTCATGATAATTGTCTATTGTTCATGCTATAATTGTATTGACCGGAAACCGTAATACATGTGTGTGAATACATAGACCACAACATGTCCCTAGTGAGCCTCTAGTTGACTAGCTCGTTGATCAATAGATGGTTATGGTTTCCTGACCATGGGCATTGGATGTCATTGATAACGGGATCATATCATTAGGAGAATGATGTGATGGACAAGACCCAATCCTAAGCATAGCACAAGATCGTGTAGTTCGTTTGCTAAAGCTTTTCTAATGTCAAGTATCATTTCCTTAGACCATGAGATTGTGTAACTCCCGAATACCGTAGGAATGCCTTGGGTGTACCAAATTGTCGTGGTTTTGTCACGACAGATGTCCTTCGTGTCAGGACTTAGTAGCGAGGCCAACACATCTATGTGGCAGCTTGAGAGGGGTTGAGTGGGACGAGAGACGCATGGCGGATCAACACACAAGACAAAGATTTAGATAGCTTCGGGCCCCGGGGAATATCATCCGGTAATAGCCCTACATGCTGTATGTGGATAGGTCTCATTATCATCACGAGGGAGTCGCCGTAAACCGGCTCTTTGTGTCTAGCCCTAGATATTTTTTCTTCTTGCTTGTCCCTCTTTGGGGAGCCCTGCCCCTCCTTATATATGTTGAAGGGGCGGTTTACATGACTAGTCCTAGTTGGATTAGGTTTACTCTATTACAAGTGGAGTCCTAGTCTTGCTTCCTTTGTAGGAAAATATTCCTTGTGCTTTCCTCATAAACCGGCCCACCATACCGTGATCTGGCCTTCCATAAACCGCCTTCTGTGCCACCGGGTCTTGTCGTTCCTCTGACCCACTCGCTGGGTCACCCATGAGTTGCCGGGCTCGGGCGGGTCACTTAGTGAGTCGTCCAGTCCGGCCGGGTTACACCGCGGGGTATATCCCCGACATTAGCCCCCAGTTTAATTTGGATTTATCGATGATAAACCGATCTGCAATATAAACACAAGAACAAATTTGGCGGCTTGTGCTCCGGGTTAAATATTCTTATAAACCGGCACTTGATCATCCTTAAATCCTTGTCATTTCTTCCTTCTAAAAAATCTGAGTCAATAGACCAGTTTCATAATCAATTTGCTTGTAGAAGATATTTTGTAAATAAAGAATTCATTTGAATTGGCCTTCAATGCTCTGACTTGACAAAAATATTAGTCTCTGAAATATTCAACTGATATCCAGCCGACTTGAAGATGTAAAACTTGCCAATTTATGATTACCACCATTGTCAGGTTATAAAACTGATAATTCCGGGTCATGATTGTTGCCAACGCCAGTTCATGATTGTTGCCAACGCCGGTTCATGATTGTTAATGATGTCGGGTTGCACACACAGGGTCATAATGATTGGTGACGCCGGGTCAATCTAGTTTGCTCAAAACAGAGAATTTGAAAACATTTCTTTGATAATAATATAATACCTGTAGCCCCCAAGTCTTGAGCAGAAACAAAGTGATGGCTTAAGACTTGCTTGAATATAAATACTGCCACTTTTGAAGAAATCCATGTTGTTCATCCCAGTCACTAGTAAAAACTGAATATTCCATATTATGTAGCCCCCAAGTGTCGGGTTGTCATGCTTGCAGCAACCTGGGACTTGAAATTGCCTTATGCTCATAAAAACTTCAACCAGTGTAGCCCCAAGGGTTGGGTCATTATGCAATAATGAGCAGGGACTTTGTAAATATAATCATGTAGATTTGAGCAGTGATGTGTAGCCCCCAAGGGCCGGATCATTATGAAATAATGAGCAGGGACTTGATATATACTTTAATGAAAATAAATCTTATAATGTAACCTCCATCATAGGGCTTGAACCCACGTCCACAAGGTTAAGAGCTTTGTGCTTTACCAACTGAGCAATGGACCCTTCAGTTAATGGATTTAACTTGTGTACCTTGAATTGTTGACATGAGCAATTGGTAGCCCCCAGGGCCGGCTCATTATGATGTGATGAGTCGGGTCTTCAATAAGATAAGGAAGAAATGACTTTGCATTAGCCCCCAAGTGCCATGGTGCATGCTGGCAGTGACATGGGACTTGCATATTTGACGTAATCTCAATTTGAATAATGTAGCCCCCAAGTGCCGAATCATAAGCCTGCAGTGACTCGGGACTATTCCTTCAATTGTAGAATAAAGCATATCCATTGATAATATAACAGCCATTGCGCTAAAGCAACTTTGAAAACCTTAATCACAATACTGGTTACTGATAACCATAATAAAATCCAGCCATGTTGGCTATTTGAAGATTTGAATAATTTAATCCAATGATTTATGAGCGCATGATTCCAATGGCGCAATCCAAATATATACTGGCGACTTATAATCCCAAGCCAGTCCGGGTTAATAAACACTGGATAATTTATCATCATACTGGCAACTTATAGTCGAAAGCCAGGCCGGGTTAATAAACGCCGACGATTTATAATCATGCTTTATTCAACCTATTTCTGCATATAACAAGTTTAAAGTGTCCTGGCGGTTTACCTCCGGACGGGTCATAATGCCCAACATATAACCCGGGTTTATAACCAAGGCTGTAAAGATAATGAAATATGAAACACATCATACCTGTGATATTGGATCACATCGTTGGTTTACCAACTTTCTTGTAGTAAGGGTGATGCCCCAAATCTTGAGTGCTGACAACTCCCACCATGCTGTGCTGGTTTATAAGAAGCCATGTCGGGTTATAATAAACACCGAATGATCATCCTGGCGACTTATAGTCAAACCCAGGCCGGGTTAATAAACACTGGCTTATAATTGGTTGTGTACTAACAACTTATAGTTGAAAGCCAAGCCGGGTTAAGAAACACCGGTTTATGTTATATTGATGACTTATAGTGAGGCCGGGCCAATAGACGTCGGTATACCTCAAAACCTTATCAAAAGAGAAAAAACTTTGACAAATAAAAGCAAAATTAAAAACTTGTAGTCGAGGCTTTTCAAGGGCCGCTAGGCCCAAATTCGAGGCTTTTCATGGGCTGCCAGGCCACTGAGTTAAACCATTTCACAAAGCGTTTTAAGATGGACCTCACATTATCCAATCGTCATTTTAACTTTGACAAGTTCAGGGTCTGTACAAGATTGACTTGTCAAACGTTCGGCGGGTCATACCAGGATTACCTGGACGGAGTGTCTTACTTGATGAAGGCAGGTTAACCCGGGGTTTCAGGTGAATACACCTGGCTTCCAAGCCTGGCTTGATAGCCTATTACAAGGGTCCTTTAAAACTCTTTGTTGTTGTGCACAAAGAGCCCCCAAGTAACATTTTGAGCTATGCTCAGTGGGTGCCTATGTTTGAGATGTGCTTGGCAACAGACTCTCTTTAGCCCCCAAGTGATTTCCCTGGTGGCCTTATGCCGATCAAGAGGTGTAGCTATGGTTCGAATACGACCAAGCCCCCAAGTGATTTTTATATATGGCTTTATAAGCTGAATCAAGGGGTAAACCGGACTCCGCTTTATAAATAGAAACCCCCACGTGATCAATAATATGATAAACCAATAAGGCAGGATACCCATGTTTGAACCGCGCATCATGGCAGTAGGTCCTCTTCGGCAACCTTTAACTTTTTGCAAGAGATAAATTCTTCTTGAACCGTTATTTTGAACCGGATATTAAGAACTTCAAAGCTTTGTAGGAGACATCCTTTCCTTGAACCGGATTTTAAACCTGAATCTTCATTTTCAGCCGGAAATTTTCTGACGTCCTTTAAACTCGAACTTGCGAGAAGTTAATTCCTTTTTGAACTGAACATTTTTAAACCGGATTTGAGAGCTTCGGAGCTTTGTGGGAGAACATATTTCCCTTGATCCGGATTGCAAACCGGAATCCTTTCTGATGACCCGAAACTTCTTCATTGAGCCAGGATTTTGTAACTGTCATACACTTTCTAAGCCAGAAATTTTCTAACGGCCTTTAAATTTTCATCAATATAACAGTAGCCTCCGGGACTGGATTATCTTTCCCTCCATCATCCTGGGGTTCTTAAATTTGCTGAAACTGGCAGGATTTGCTAGTCATGTCATCGTAGCCCCTGAGTCTCAAGGTGACTCGAGTAATTGGCTTGAGATTCTCCATATTTGACTGTGATATAAACCGGCATAAGTTGTATATCATTGGTGTTGATAGCACGATGTGAATCCACAGAACGTTGAGGTGACTGCGACGGTTTATAGATGATCCCGTATGAGCCGTGCCAGCAACTTGACCAATGGTTCCTTCCAACTGGCGATTTGAAGTTAACCAAACTGTAGTGGCGGCAACTTATGTGCCTGACCATTGAGCCACCCAGTGCAGACAACGGTTGATAGTATATGATAATTTGCCTCCATTTTGTTGAAAGAAAACCGGGCTACCCAAGTTGTGACTTGCTCATGCTCAATAAACAGCTCATGCATACAGGTGCGGTCCAGTATGTTGATGTAGACCAGGCCACGAGAGACGGACAACAAAGACGACCACAACATCAGAGGCGGCTCAGACAGATGATTCGACCGTGGCGTTGTAAGCCAGCGCGGACGGGCAAGTCAACCGCGAACGCGGTAAACCGTACGGGCGAGTCATACCATTGTCATGTTGATTTAAATCGGGCCGTAGAATCCTCAAGCATTATGGCACAGTCAGATGCTAGCGCATGATAATGGTGGCACGGGCTATACATCCATGACACGATCATCGCACTTGCAATGAACAATTGTCCTGTATAAACAATATTGCAGACCAAGGCAAAGATAAACTTGTTTTTTTGACAAAAAACAATATATGCTAATAACACAAACTTGGATGGATATCACCTGAAAGCTAGATGATCTTTGTGTGGTCCATAAATAAACTTATATATGGAGGCCCAGCAATGGCGTGGATGGACATATCCCTACTGCTAGTAACAATAGATGACCCTGAGCTTTTGAACCGAAACTTTTTGATAGTCCGGCCGGAACTTTTTGATAATCCAGAACTTTTGAACTGGAACCTCTTGATAACCCGCCCGGAACTTTTTGAGCCGGAACTTCTAGACCCGGAACATTTTGATAACCCGACCGGAATTTCTTGATAATCCAGAACTTTTGAACCGGAACCTCTTGATAACCCGGAACTTTTTGAACTGGAACCTTTTGAGCCGAAGTTTTTCCGTAACTTAAGTCAGAACCCTTTGGCAACTCGGACGGAACCTTTTGGTGATTCGGCTAGAACTCTTGGGCGATTCAGACGGAACCTTTCGTCGAGGCGGCTGGAACTTTTTTTCCGATTCAGACGGAACCTTTCGTCGAGGCGGTCGGAACCTTTTGCCGATTCAGACGGAACCTTTCGTCGAGGTGGTCGGTGAGGGAGTCCTGGATTAGAGGGTATCCGGACAGCTGGACTATATACTTCGTCCGAATTATTGGAGCATGAAGATACAAGACTCAAGACTCCGTCCCGTGTCCGGATGGGACTCTCCTTTGCGTGGAAGACAAGCTTGGTGATCCGGATATTATATTTCCTTCCTTGTAACCGACTCCATGTAAACCCTAGCCCTCTCCGGTGTCTATATAACCGGAGATGTTGGTCCTTAGAAGGCCGATCACAACTACAATCATAATCATCATAGGCTAGCTTCTAGGGTTTAGCCTCTACGATCTCGTGGTATATCTACTCTTATATTAATTATATCGTCAATATTAATCAAGCAGGAAGTAGGGTTTACCTCCATCGAGAGGGCCCAAACCTGGGTAAACATTGTGTCCCTTGCTTCCTGTTATCATCAGACTAAGACGCACAGATCGGGACCCCCTACCCGAGATCCGCCGGTTTTGACACCGACATTGGTGCTTTCATTGAGAGTTCCTTTCTGTCATCGCTTTGCAAGGCTCGATGCCCCGTCTCGTTGTCAAGGACAACATTACCTCTGGGGGAGCTCTGGCTGTAGGCCAAACTCTCTGACCTGGCGGCTTCGTCATGGCCGCCCCATCGGCTGTCGCGCCGACGATGGGCTCTCTGGTCATCACGCATAACCTTGGCATCAATTCGGAACTCGCCGAACAGATGGATCCGATAGAGCTCTCCTCCCTTAATGAGCTCTTGGATCACATCGCCGCTTTGGGAGTCTCTATGGACTATGACCAGATCGGGCTTAAACCCGACCAAAGGGACATTAAATCCCCGCCGGCCACCCATGAGATAGCGGTAGTGGAAGAACCACACAAGGATTACCCCTCTATTTTGAGGACGAATTATGTCCGGATCACCGAGCTCCCTGAGCCGGACACCAGCTCAAGGGAAGACATGACCCGGGTCCCGGACTTAGAATCGGGCATTGGGCCGGAGAAATTGGGCAGCACCCCAGATCCAGAGCTGTCAAACTCGGAAGCTCCCATGCCCCTGGGCGCTAGATCGGATCAGAATCCGGATTCAGCTACGCCCACCCACCCGGACTTAAACCGTCTCTCCCATATCAGACAAGAGCCCCAGGAGACAGTACATCGCTACTGGGCCAGATTCCTCCTTATACTAAATAAGGTCAAGGACTGTCGCGAGGAGGACGTAGTCTCACTTTTCTGCAAAAGCTGCACGAACAAAGGAATCCTTAATGCTATAAGTCGCCGTGACATGGTACACTTTGCTGACTTGGCAACCATAGTACATAAGTATTGTGCGATGAAAAGTGCCTGGAAAACCCAAACAAAATTTTGGGATAGTCCGGCTCTCACCAAAACCTTTGTCCGAACTAAACGGGCGAACTCTCGTAAGTCGACCGATCCAATCCCCAAGAAACCAAAGCCCACCCCAGGGCGGGGAACCGTATTGGAAGAATGGCTCAATGGGCCATGTAAACTCCACAGTACTCCGGACACAACACCAACTCATAGCCTTATGGCATGTTGGATACTCCGGCAGATTGCAAAAAGTGGCGAGGATCTTCTTGCAAGCCATAAAGCAGAACAACATCCCGCCAACGAACACAATACGGTACTAACAGTCTTCGAGACTTTCGCTGCAAACAATAGGCGCAAGCAAGCTCATCGGAGCTCCACTGAAATCTGCCATGTGGCAAAAATAAATCCGTGGAACGGCACTGCTATAACCTTCAATGCCAGTGAGGAACCTCGATTCCAGACCGTCTGGGCACCAGCCGCTCTGGTCCTTAGCCCAATCGTGGACGGCTTTCGGCTCACTAAAGTACTCATGGACGGCGGAAGCGGATTAAACTTGATCTACGAAGAAACACTCAACAATATGAAAATTGATAAAGGCCGCATTGAACAAAGCGGAACAACCTTCAGGGGGATTATCCCTAGTCGGGAAGCGCGGTGTGCGGGAAAAATCACACTCGATGTGGTATTCGGCACCCCGAAGAATTATAGGTCCGAAGAAATCATGTTCCAAGTGGCTCCTTTCAGCAGCGGATACCACGCCCTTCTAGGGCGGGACGCGTTTACAAGCTTCCAAGCTATACCCCATTACGAGTACATGAAGCTTAAAATGCACGGACCCAATGGAATCATCACTCTAGCCAGTGATTCGGACGTCGCACTTCGCACCGAAAATAAAACAGCAGCACTAGCCCTGGAAGCATTATCCGAAGCCCTAGCAGCCGAAGAATTAACAACACTGCGGGCCACCGTGGACAGGGACAACGTGATACTCGACAAGCGACCCAAGTCCACCTCATTTAAACCCGCAGACGAGATAGTCAAATTCCAAGTCCATCCAACGGACCCCACGAAGACAGCTTCCATCGGGACACAGTTGAGCCCCGCAATGGACGCTGCACTGCGAGACTTCTTACGCGAGAATTGGAACATTTTCGCCTGGCACCCATCGGACATGCCGGGCATCCCACGTAGATTGGCCGAACATAGCCTCAATATACTAAAAGGATACAAACCTGTCAAGCAGACCCTAAGGCGATTTTCAGAGCCCAAACGGCAAGCCATGGTGGAAGAGCTAGCCAAGCTACTTGAGGCCGGATTCATCAGAGATATCAAGCATCCGGATTGGCTGGCAAACCTGGTAATGGTACCAAATAAGGACAAATCCTGGCGCTTATGCGTCGACTTCAAAGACCTCAACAAGGCTTGCCCCAAGGATCCCTTTCCCCTCCCTCGCATCGATCGAATCATCGATGCCACAGCAGGACACGACTCGCTGTGTTTCCTCGATGCATACTCTGGATACCGTCAAATAAAGATGGCAGAGTCCGACCAAGCTGCAACAACTTTCATAACGCCATATGGCCCTTTTTGCTTCAACACTATGCCTTTCGGGCTTAAGAATGCCGGCGCAACCTATCAACGCATGATTCAAACATGCCTGGAAAAGCAAATCGGCAAAACAGTGGAGGCATATGTGGACGACATGGTCATAAAAACAAGACACGTCGAAACCCTAATAGATGACTTGAGGCTTACATTCGATAACCTCCGGACATACGACATCAAGCTGAACCCGGAAAAATGCGTTTTCGGCGTCCCCTCGGGGAAACTGCTTGACTTCATTGTTTCCAATAGAGGAATTGAAGCGAATCCGGCAAAAATCCGAGCTCTGTCACAGTTGGGTATACCAACAGACCTCAAGCACATCCAGAAACTAGCTAGATGCATGGCTGCTTTAAGCCGCTTTATCTCCAGGTTAGGAGAAAAGGCACTACCTCTTTACCGCCTTCTTCGGCGCACCAAACACTTCGTGTGGACAGATGCAGCCGCGGCCGGACTCGATGAAATAAAGACCTTATTGGCCAGTAATCCAGTCCTAATAGCGCCAAATATCGGTGAACCTATGCTGCTGTACATAGCTACAACATATCAAGTTGTAAGCGCAGTGCTCGTCATCGAACAAGAGGTTGACGGATACAAATTCCCGCTCCAAAAGCCGGTTTATTATGTATCCGCGGTCCTCACCCCATGCAAATCCCGATACCCACACTATCAAAAAATAGCATACACGGTCTTCATGGCATCTCGGAAGCTATGACACTACTTTCAAGAGTGTTCGATTACGGTGGCCTCCGAAGTACCACTCAACGACATAATAAATCACCGTGACGCTACAGGCCGGATCACTAAATGGGCCATCGAGCTCCTTCCGTTCGACATAACATATAAGCCACGGCGGGCCATCAAGTCGCAAGTACTAACTGACTTTGTCGCCGAATGGATAGAAGCCGAACTCCCTAAAGAGTACGACGCGTACTCTAATTGGATCATGCACTTCGACGGCTCTAAAATGCTGGCCCGATTGGGAGCAGGTGTAGTCCTGACATCTCCCACCGGAGACACGGTCCAGTACGTCCTCCAAATATTATACACAGACTCCAACAATGCAGCCGAATATGAGGCTCTGTTGCACGTTCTTCGGATGGCAGTCTCTATGGCATTCAACGCCTAGAAGTGTGCGGGGATCCAAACCTTGCAATATCACAAATAAACAGAGACTTTGATGCCAAGGATCCGTAAATGGTGGCCTATCGTAATGCCGTCCTCAAAATGTCAGCTCGGTTCAAGGGGCTCGAATTCCACCATGTGGCTCGAGAAAACAATCAAGCGACGGATATCCTCGCCCGCATCGGCGCTAAGCGCGACCCTATCCCACCTAATATATTCCTGGAAAGACTGTTCAAGCCATCCGTGGTATGAGAAGGGGAGTCCGGCAATACTAGCATGGATCCGAGTACACCCCTAGATTCCGAACTATCAGACATAATCGGAGGCTCTACCACCGAAATAACATCTTCGGCCCACGAAATCATGGCTGTAATCGCCCCGTGGGCTGAGCATTTCTTGGCCTACCTAAATAGGCAGGAGCTCCCCGAAGACCAAAATGAAGCACGCTGCATCGTCCGGCATTCTAAAGCTTACAAAGTCCATGAAGGGGAACTCTATAAGAAAAGTGCGACCGGAGTGCTCCAAAGGTGCATCTTCGAAGAGGAAGGGCGGCAGCTCTTGGCTGAAATCCATGCCGGACTGGGCGGGCACCACGCCGTGGCTCGAGCACTAGTCAGCAAGGCCTTCCGTATAGGCTTCTATTGGCTGACCGCCCGAGCAGACGCACAAGACCTTGTCCAACACTGCGTTGGTTGCCAGCTCTTTGCCAACCAGAGTCATATGCCCCCTACCGCTCTCCAAACAATCCCCATAACTTGGCCCTTCGCGGTCTGGGGGCTGGATATGGTCAAACCTCTTAAAGGGGGAAGCCATAAGAAAAAATACTTATTGGTCATGGTGGACAAGTTCACCAAATGGATAGAAGCTAAACCAGTCAAAATGGCCGAATCCAGACCAGTAATAGACTTCATATCCGGGGTCGTACACCGATACTGTGTCGCCCACAGCATCATCACTGATAATGGCTCAAATTTCATAGCCGATAAAGTGAAAACTTGGTGCGGCAAAATGGGTATTAAACTTGATTACGCTTCCGTCTACCATCCCCAAACAAACGGCCAGGTCGAACGGGCAAACGGTCTCATCATGAGCGGCATCAGACCCAGACTAGTGCGATCCTCGACAGAGTCGGATACGCACTTGGTCGAAGAGCTCGACTCCGTGCTCTGGGGGCTACGGACCACGCCGAATCGCACCACCGGATATACACCATTTTTTATGGTGTACGGCGCGGAAGCAGTACTACCCTGCGACATAATACATGATTCGCCACGCGTACGCATGTACGAAGAGAAGGAAGCCGAGTTAGATCGGCAGGATAACTTGGATGCCCTGGAGGAGCGCGATGTCGCAAAAGCCCGCTCCGCATTCTATCAGCAGCAGGCTCGACGATACCAAAGCAGAGAAGTGCGGGCCAAAACTTATAATATTGGCGAGCTCGTTCTACGCCTACCGGAGAAGAAGAAGCACAAGCTCAAACCCAAATGGGAAGGTCCCTTCGTCATTGACAAAGTTCTCACCGGAGGAGCGTACCGCTTACATAATGCATCCGATAACAGACTCGAGCCGAACCCATGGAACGCGGCCAGACTCCGGAGATTCTACGCTTAGCGCCGTACTCAGTGTTCGTCTCCTTACCCCCTCCTTTTTAATTATGCTCCCTCCCTTTTCCTTTCTCGACCCTTTTTCCCCTTCACACAAAGTATTTAATACAGTACGAACGCCCGGATCACTCCGGCCGTACTATGTGTGTAAGCAATACCTGGGTGCTTCCTATTCGGAAGCTAAATATAATTACTTTAATGGCTTTTTTCCCATCACATATGTGATCTTTTTCCATATGTGTCTTTTCTTCACCATTATATGTATCGATATGACTTAAGATGTGGCCAAGTTGGGTTGCCTGGCTCTTGTGTTTATGCCCTACGTTCCCGTTAATTCGGCTAGGGAATAAGGGGAGAACCTCTGCGATTGTTACTGCCGGTTCAGCCGGATGTGTACCTCAGACTGGGTGAAGCCGAAAGTTAGCGTCCTTAAGGGAATATTCGGTCGGTGAACAAAAGATGTATTCATTTATCACACCATAAATCCCCAGAAGTTCTGTATCCTGTGTCCTTGTTCGCAGTCCAGACATGTGCATCGTCGCATGCTTACCCAGGGAAAGGAACCCTTAACGTAACTATTCTCCCTGGAAGATGTTTCTTACTACCCATGTAATATAACATAACTAGTTGGGTACTTGTCTGTTCAGGCGCTTATGACCCCTACGCCTGGTGTCCACGCATACCCTGGTTCTGTATAACTGAGTGAGTATTCGGACACATCTCGGACTATAGGATCCGGGGGCTGAAGCGAAAAGGTCCGCCATGGCAAATGATTTTAATCCGGCTAGGGACTACTTATGTCTATTGAATTACACAGTCACTTTGACTGACTATATTCCTCCTCTATACCATCCAACAGGCTATCTAACTTACAATCCTATTGAGAATACTTTGCAGCTAACGCTACCTGGTCATACACCAGACTCACGGGAATTTCTTGCCCATCTGGCCCCGCCGGTCCAACTTCGGCCACATGGTTCGGGTCCAGCTTGGTGTAGCGCATCTTCACCATAGCCCAGGCTTCTCTTGCACCTTGCCAGCAGGCAGAAATCTTCCACAATCGGAAACGCCGCCGTGCTCCTTGAAGCATATCCACAAGCTCCCCCATGCCATTCGGCAGGAAGCTCGATGGCCACAAGGCCTGAGCAACGCCCTGCATCACCTGCCGAGCTTGCTCGTGCAGTTGTGAGGGTTCTTGCAGTAAATCGCCTGCAGACGAGGGCATTTCCTCCTTGGGGCGGCCCGTTAACATTCCTGCAAGTAAAATTCTTTCAATATGCCTCCTCGCCGAGCTGTACTACAGTTCGTCTAGGCACTTACCATAAATGCTGTGTCGAAGCCTTCTGTTCTCCTTTACGGAGTCCGCCAGTTGAGCGCGAACATCTTTTAATTCCACGTCCAGTCGGACATTGGCATCTTGAAGATTGTTCTTCTCCTGCCTAACCTGCGTAAGAACGCGCTCGCCAGCCTTTAGCTGTCTTTTGAGATGCGACTCGTCATCTCTTACGCCCTCCAGATTCACCCCGGAATTGTCTGTAGAATTTTCTGTTAGACTTATCATACCAGCCACTTACTAACTGGTGCATCTTCGTACAATTGAGACAAATGTTACCAGATGAGGCCTTCTGGGATCCCTCTAACTTGGCAACCGTGGCCCTCAGCTGGGCCTTGCACTCCTCTAGCTCCCGAGACAATTGCTCATTCTTATCTACAAGGACCTGTGCATAAATTGATCCTTAAAACAATTGTTTCAACCGTTTCAAGTCTTAGGGGCTACTGCTATACATGCTTATCAAATTTTCTTACCCGCATATCTTTGGTATACTAGTCCCTCGCTCGGGCAAGCCCGCCTTGAGCAGCTGGGATGTATGCGTCTCCCGAATTGGAAGCATTGAATGCCTCTTCGGAAAAGATGTTGTTGCGAAGTACGGCCCGTCGGCGCGGTGATTCATGGCGCTCTCTACTTCGGAATTCGTGGCAGAGAGCATATCCGCGTCCTCTGTTGGAGAACTATGCGGCATCGACCCCACGTCCGCCTCCTCTCTCAAAGCCGGTTCTGGAATCCGGCCGGTGGAGGCGTGATTTGCAGGATCCCCGGATATAGTCCGGCTACTTCTCTTCCTGCAAGGACACGAAGGGCGCTGTTACACTTCAAATACAATAAATCGCAGAACAGGTTTTTGCCTTACCTCTGTAGCGGTGTTTCGATCCTAACCGCCTTCCTCTTGAGCCTGCCCGATCCGGACGCCCGTTGCCGACAGATCCCTAGGGGCTCGGCCCCATGCTCCGACCGTCGTCTCTGCAAAAGCATGACACTTCAGGGGTAAGGCATGACATCAGAAAGGAGTCCTCTTCGGAGGATAGAGTTTTCGGCTTGGCTTACGCGCGATGTAGGTAGCAATCCGGGATAGTCGGTAATAATGGCCACTAAGGCGCCGTCACAGCTCGCCTGATAAAATATCCCGTTGATAAGCTCCATGGTAATATCCGGATCTTCGAGTCCTGGATCGAGGGCCCTTCTGGGGTCCTCTGGCTGCGGGGAAGGGCTAGAGATTCCTTCTACGACCCTCCTCAGTTCCTGCTCAGAAATATCGAGGTGGACAATCTTAGCTAAGAACGCCTCAATAAGTGAAGCGAGGAAAGGAATGACGACTTACCCAGTTTGGGGGGTTGTACATGGAGAATCCATCCCGCGGTTTGATGTGAAGAAATTCTTCCTCTTCTCCTTTATATAAATCGGACAATATCCTTGCCAAGGCAGTGGCGGAGTCCGGACCCTTACGGCCACAGTGGGTGGCATCATCTTCCCCGTTGTAGTGCCACATGGGCTTCCCCCGATATTGAAGCGGCTGTACTCCCCGCATTATGCATATTGCCATAACTTCGACTATCGTCAGTCCGGATTTGGCAGTAACTTTATCCTGCTCATCAGGAAGTGTATTTCCTTGGTATCCTCCTCTTGGGGGCCCTGGGGGCGCCAGCTTAGACGTGCCCTTGGCGGGGCGTTACTGAACTTGGGAAGACCTGTTCAGGCTAGATCCGGAAGGGGAACGTCATCAACATAAAATCACTCCGAAGGCCAGTTCTCTGGTGCCTTTTTGGGAGTGCCGGATAGGTATCCGGTCTCGGCAATGCACCATACTTCGGCCCCGCCCACTTGACATAGGGATTCTCCCTGGTTGCGAGGGACAAGGCAGAACAGCTTCTTCCATAACCCGAAGTGAGCCTCGCAGCCTAGAAATAGCTCACAAAGGGCGACGTATCCGGCTATATGTAGCACGGAGGCAGGGATAAAGTTGTGCAACTGGAGGCCATAGAACTCCAGGAGCCCGCGAAGGAACGGGTGGATGGGAAACCCGACGCCCCTTAGCAGATGTGGGATGAGGCATATTCGCTCCTCTAGAGATGGATTAGGAGATCCCTCCACTTGTTCCCCGCCATTATAGGTGGCTATTTCGGCTCGGACGGAGACCATGAACGCTGGTGGGAGAAACCCTTGGGTTTGTAACTCTATCAAACAGCTATGAGGAACTGAACACTCTTCCTAGTCCCCTGGCTTGGAACGAGGAGAGCGAGCAGAGGAGCTGCGACGACCGGCCATGTTGGAATGGTTTTTCCGGAGCGCTCTGTTGGATGCTTGCTCGAGGGGGGAGAGTGAGGTTTGGATCTGAGAATCCTCGTCTCTTCAAATAGACGGCCAGCCCGAAGGATCGGGGGTGGCAAATGAAAAAATGCCTCGGCTCCTCGCGTTCGCTCGACATGTGGGGATGGTCATTATTGAGGCACAGAAGCCGAGGAGTACAACCTTGATGGGAAGCTGGACACTATTCGTCGTAACAGGTACTTTGGAGTATTTGGAGAAGGAACCCGTCTTGCAATGCCGAAGACAAGACTGCGCGCCGGACTCATCGTCATTGAAGCCTGGTTCAGGGGCTACTGAGGGAGTCCTGGATTAGGGGGTATCCGGACAGCCGGACTATATACTTCGTCCGGATTATTGGAACGTGAAGATACAAGACTCAAGACTCCGTCTCGTGTCCGGATGGGACTCTCCTTTGCGTGGAAGACAAGCTTGGCGATCCGGATATTATATTTCCTTCCTTGTAACCGACTCCATGTAAATCCTAGCCCTCTCCAGTGTCTATATAAACTGGAGAGGTTGGTCCTTAGAAGGCCGATCACAACTACAATCATAATCATCATAGGCTAGCTTCTAGGGTTTAGCCTCTACAATCTCGTGGTAGATCTACTCTTGTACTACTTATATCGTCAATATTAATCAAGCGGGAAGTAGGGTTTTACCTCCATCAAGAGGGCCCGAACCTGGGTAAACATTGTGTCCCTTGCTTCCTGTTACCATCAGCCTAAGACGCACAGATCGGGACCCCCTCCCGAGATCCGCCGGTTTTGACACCGACAGTCGGAACTTTTTCGGTGAGCCAGCTGGAACTCTCTGACGAGCCGACCGAAACTTCTTCAATAAGCTGGGCGGAGCTTCTCGATCCCTGGGATAGGGCCCTCCAAGAACTCAACACCACCGTGCGCGGGCCCCACAGTGGGCACCAACTGTAGTGGTTTTGTCACGGTAGATGTCCTTCGTGTCAGGACTTAGTCGCGAGGCCAACACATCTATGTGGTAGCTTGAGAGGGTTTGAGTGGGACAAGAGACGCATGGCGGATCAACACACAAGACAAAGATTTAGACAGCTTCGGGCCCCGGGGAATATCATCCAGTAATAGCCCTGCTTGCTGTATGTGGCTAGGTCTCATTACCATCACGAGGGAGTCGCCGTAAATCGGCTCTTTGTGTCTAGCCCTAGAGATTTTTTCTTCTTGCTTGTCCCTCTTTGGGGAGCCCTGCCCCTCCTTATATATGTTGAAGGGGCGGTTTATATGACTAGTCCTAGTTGGATTAGGATTACTCTATTATAAGTGGAGTCCTAATCTTGCTTCCTTTGTAGGAAAATATTTCTTGTGCTTTCATCATAAACCGGCCCACCATAGCGTGATCTGGCCTTCCATAAACCGCCTTTTGGGCCACCGGGTCTTGTCGTTCCTCTGACCCACTCGCCGGGTCACCCATGAGTCGCCAGGCTCGGGCGGGTCACTTAGTGAGTCGTCCAGTCCGGCCGGGTTACGCCGCGGGGTATATCCCCGACACAAACGTCACGACGTAACTGGGTGGCTATAAAGGTGCATTACAGGTATCTCCGAAAGTGTCTGTTGGGTTGGCACGAATCAAGACTAGGATTTATCACTCCGTATGACGGAGAGGTATCTTTGGGCCCACTCGATAATGCGTCACCATAATGAGCTCAATGTGACTAAGTAGTTAGTCACGGGATTATGCATTACGGAACGAGTAAAGTGACTTGCCGGTAACGAGATTGAATGAGGTATTGAGATACTGATGATCGAATCTCGGGCAAGTAACGTACCGATTGACAAAGGGAGTTGTATACAAGATTGCTTGAATCCCCGACATCGTGGTTCATCCGATGAGATCATCATGGAACATGTGGGAGCCAACATGGGTATCCAGATCCCGCTGTTGGTGATTGGCCGGAGAACTGTCTCGGTCATGTCTGCATGATTCCCGAACCCGTAGGGTCTACACACTTGAGGTTCGGTGATGCTAGAGTTGTTATGGGAAATAGTATGTGGTTACTGAATGTTGTTCGGAGTCCCGGATGAGATCCCGGACGTCACGAGGAGTTCCGGAATGGTCCGGAGGTGAAGATTTATATATGGGAAGTCATCATACGGTCACCGGAAGTATTCAGGGGTTTGCCGGTATTGTACCGGGACCACCGAATGGGTTCCGAGGGTCTACCGGAGGGTCCACCTGCCCCGGAGGGCCCTATGGGCTGTATGTGGAAGGGAACCAGCCCCTAAGTGGGCTGGGCACCATCCCCTCTAGGGCCCATGCGCCTAGGGTTTGGGGGAAACCCTAAAGGGGGCGCCCCCCTTGGCTTGGGGGGCAAGCCCCCTCCCCTTGGTCGCCGCCCCCCTCTAAATCTCATCTAGAGGGGACGGCCCCCTTCCCCCTTCGCCCTATAAATAGAGGAGAGGAGGGTGGGTAGCAGGACCTCATCCAAGGCGCAACCCTCCCCCTCTCCAACACCCCCTCCTCCTCTGTTGAGCTTGGTGAAGCCCTGCCGGAGAACTGAAAGCTCCACCACCACGCCGTCGTGCTGCCGAAGTTCTTCCCCAACTTTTCCTTCCCCCTTGCTGGATCGAGAAGGAGGAGACGTCCCCGTGCTGCACGTGTGTTGAATGCGGAGGCGCCGTTGTTCGGCGCTTAGATCGGAATCAACTGCAATCTAAATCGCTGCGAGTACGACTCCTTCATCCACGTTTTTGCAACGCTTCCGTATCGCGATCTTCAAGGGTATGAAGATACACTCCCCTCTCTCTCATTGCTAGTCTCTCCATAGATTGATCTTGGTGATGCGTAGAATTTTTTTAATTTCTGTAACGATCCCCAATAGTCACCGCTGCCCCTCCTTCTCCACCCACGCCAGGACGCCCGAGCCACTCCACTTTCTCAGCGATGCGGTCGCCTGGCTCCAATCCTCACCACACGCGTCACCCTGCGTCTCCTCACACATGGCTTCGGCTTGACTCTGCGTTCATGTTCTCCACACTAATCTGCCCATGCACATGGGATCCGACTGGAGACCACACCATTGCCTGGGCGGCGTTGCGACAAAGGAAAGGAGATGAGGAGAGCAGCGCAATCACGATTGCCATAAACAGTAACCTGAACAGTGCCAGCTACAAGAGCATGCTACAATCTGTCCATGCGAACACCGCCGTCGCGAGGATAAGGAACAACGCCGCTAACCACAACATCAGTAGGAGCGCACCCAGCCGCCTCGCCTCACCTCTTTCCTACTTCCTCCGCCCCACTTTAGCCACCTCCGCCACCTGCTCTTTCACGTAGCGGCGAGGCATCGTAGTTCCCCCGACCCAACAACCAATTGACAACAACAGTGTTATGACTCCTGAGGTCGATCGTAGTCCAGAACTCGAGATTGATCACATGCCCTTCGAACTCGTCGGCTCCATGGTGGACCGGTAGTAGGTTAGCTCATGACTCCATGGGGAAGATGAAGAGAGGCAAGGGCGTAGAGAGAGGAGGGGCACTCCACCGAGGGTAATTTCTGGAGGAAGAGATTGATTAGATGGGATCGCAAGCAGATAACTGGCATCCTGTAATTTCGTGATTTTCCATCTATCCATCTACAAATATTGCATGATCGATTGGTATGGCGAAAAAAAGTTAACAAAACCAGATACGGCAGGAGATCTCAATATGGTAAAAAAATCGATGGGTGGCTTATCGTTCATTCGATGGGAGGGTAGGAATGACGAACGAAACGACGTATGTTCTGCTCCTTTAGGAGTAGAGATAAAAATGTCATGCTACCTAGGTTGCCACTGTCTAATTACTAAAATTGCCGTGTACTCCCTACGTACCACAATATAAAACGCTCTTATATTGTGGCACAAAGAGAGTAGATTTTTTTTACCATGGTAACATCTAATATGGACATGCTAGCTCTAGGAATAGACATAAACATACCATTGGGACAAATGTAGAGAACAATGCTACAAAATTGACATAGGAAAAATAGAATTGTTGGGAAAAAGTTAATCACAAGTTCAAAAAATTGCCACATATATAAAAAATGGCCATGCTCTCTCAAGAATAAATATGCCATGCTATCTAAATTGAAACTACCATGGTCTACTTAATAAAAATGCCATGATCTAATTATTAAAAAGGCCATGCTCTATAGAAATAAAATTGACATGCTACGTTAGTTGAATAAACCATGATCTACTTAATAAAAATGCCATTGTCCAATTACTAAAAATTGCCATGTAGCTATTTTTTTTACCATAGTCTAATTAACAAAAAATGCCATGGACTAAAGCATATAAAAAATTCCGAGCTACCTGCTTTGAAACTGTCATGTTCTAATTAGTAAAAATGCCATGGTATAAAAACTAAAATTGCTAAGGTACCTTAATAAAAGTGCACATGGCAAGATTAGCGGGAAAAAAAAATACTCTCTACGAAATGCCATGCTCTAAAGAATACGATAAACAAGTTATGAATTTGCATGTCACGAGAGTAGAAAACTTACATTTTCTCTTAAATGCGAACAAAAAATGCCATGTTATGTTCAATCACAAATGTCATGCATCATACAACACAAAAAGCTGTGGTACAATCTTACCAAAAGTACCATAGTGTTTTGATAGGTATTTTTATATCACGTTACATGGCAACTACTAGTAGTATAGCGTGGCTGTTTTACGAAAATGCCTTTCGGTGGACGTGTGCATTGGTGGACTTTAGGAAAAACATATTTCCACGGTGCAAAAAAAAGGAAATTGTACATACACAAATAGACATATAAAACGTTCAAGAAAATTTTCATGACAATATACTTTCGTACGTGGCGTAGACAAAAAAGAAAATAAATAAAGGAAAAAGTTCCAATTTTTTTATTGTTGGGCCGGGATTTTGTCTTTTTGTGTGCAACTTGCAAATCATAATATTTTTGAACGAAATTTCACAAATCCGCCATGAATATGTATAAGTTTTCAAAAAAATATATCATATTTTTAAAACTTGGAAATATGACTTTGTAATAATTTGAAAAAACAGGAGTCAATGCCGCTGTTCACCAAAAGGTTGCCCTCGGCTATTTTAGTAGTACCACTATTAATAGTATAGCATGGCAACTATAGCATTTCTATTGTTTTCCACATGGCATTTTTATTATGCCATGGCAAAAAGTGTTGTATGTTCCATGGCATTTTTATTGAACTTAACATGACATTTTTTATCAGTTTATGTTCAAAAAAAATGTCATGCATCATATACCAAAAAATGTCATGATATAAGTTTACAAAAATGTTCAGACATAGGAAAAATGTACGTGAAAATGCCATAATGCAAATAAACTACTTTGCCATGATGCTCGAAGAACACATCATGGCGACACCCAATTTAGGGCGATGCTCAAAACATGGCAAATTCAGAAAATATGTGCTATGTTCATTTGGCAAAATCAGAAATAAAAAAAAGAAGACTCATATAAGACGTGGCAAAAGGAACCTGAAAGTGACACCCCCTAGCTTAGTCGTTATAGTTGTCACCCACCCAGAGAAAGTATCATGTGCAACGACAGAACCTGTGCACCTGATGCACCATAGACTCATGAGCCGAGGTGGTGGCTTGCTCGTCGTGTGTGGTACCGCCGCGTCGCGCCAACCATGCCGGACTGGTCCAACGGTTCGTCGCATAAGCGAGCCACCGCTGCGGCAGTGCATGCTCCGGGGACAGCAGCTGCTCCGCCTCTCCGGGGAAGGAGGGGGCGGGGTTGCATTCCTCGGCGACCGTCGCACCACCGGGATCGCCAGCTCGGCCCGCGGTGAGTGGATTTGATGGGAATGATAGTTTGGGGTAGAGACGGAGAGCAATGGGAGATATACCCGAATTGTCCGCGAGTCTCCGTTTGGATAGAAATGGACACAAATATGGCACAACGCCCCGACACAAATGCACCAGCATCGATATTTTATCTGCGCACGACTCATTTCAGGCGCAAATGTGGGTCGCGTTTGCGTCGGCATGGACACATAGCAGACGCACGCGACGTCCGCCCTTATCCTACCCTGGCCCGCGAGTTGGTGGTACAGTGGCCATTTCCCCCTTTCTCCCCTCGACCGCCAGCCCTCGCCGTCGGCACCCAATTCTGGTGCCCAGGCCACCCGCCCGCACCCAGATACCTCCACCAGCAATACGCCACCCTTCGACAGCCCCATTACTACGACGTCGGTGCTCTGTTTTCGCCGCCGTCGCAGCACTCCAACATCGACGGCGCCCCCTCGCCTCCGCTGCCTGCCGCACTACCTTGTGCGTGTACCTCGCTCGCCGGACGCCGCCACATTTGTCTCAATGCATACATTCCTGCTGCCTGGTCTCGGAGAGGCGCGAGGCTCTTCACCGGCCGACTTCTTCCACCACGTCCGCAAGGTGTTAGGCGGTTCACCCGCAAGGTACAAATGAACTCTGGTGACGGGTACTTTTTCAATAATTTCATTTGCAATTCGGATGATTCGTTGTCTGATGATGAGGAGATTGTGGTTGCTGTTTTGGTCGTACATGACCACATTAGTAGGTAGTGGCCGATGTATAGGGGCTAGATCTCGGGGCATACTCTCGTGTTGAATCGCAAAAGAGAGAGCGGTCATTGCCTACTCCGACTGGACTATTTCGAGTCCCCTAACCGGCTCTTCAAATAGAACCTATTTCGACGCCGCTTTCGGATGGCTAGAGATGTGTTCAACCATATCCGGGAGGGGGTGGCGTACGACAACTATTTAGAGAGCAAGGAGGATGCCTTGGAAAAGATTGGCTTCTCCTATTATCATAAATGCACTGCAGCTATTCGGATGCTTGCATAGGGGGTACCCAGTGATCTCATTGATGAGTATATCCGAATGAGCAAGCCCACGTGCCTAGACTTCATGTATAAGTTCTGCAAGGCTATGGCAGCATTGTTTGGCCCGGAGTAATTGAGAGAGCTAACTGGTGCGGATACAGCCCGGTTGTCGGTGACCAATGCCAGTAGGGGCTTTTCGGGGATGCTTGGTAGCATAGGTCGTATGCACTTAGAATAGAAGAAATGTCCTTCTGCTTGGCAGGGGCAGTACAGGGGCCATGTGAAAGCTTGCACTGTCATACTTGAAGCCGTGCCTTCACAAAATCTCTGAATTTGACACTATTTCTTCGGCATAGCCGACTCTCACAATGACACCAACGTGCTTCATCGCTCTCTGCTGTTCGCATGGCTTGTTGAAGGCAACAACCCATAGATCAATGTTGAGATCAATGGCCACCACTACAACAAATGGTACTATCTAGCTGACGGTATCTATCCTCATTGGACTACTCTTGTGAAGACAATATCCAACCTTGTAAGAGAGAAGAGAAAGAGATTTTCCCACGCACAAGAGAGTTCTAGAAAGGATGTCGAGTGTGCCTTTAGTGTTCTTCAATCTTGATGGGGCATCATTTGATATCCTTTTGGAACTTGGAGCACCAAGAAGTTGTGGGAGATGATGACTGTTTACGTGATCATGCACAACATGATCATAGAGGACGAACGTCCGACGAAATCTATGACCAAGGGTTTCAATATCAGGGTAAAAATGTTGTGCCTGAGCATGGAGGAGCGGCAACGTTTGCATAGTTCATTGAATTTCGTCATCAGACGAGTGATTGAGAAACTGTTATTCAACTGCAAAATGATTTGTTTGAACATATTTTTTTTAGAAATGGAGGATGACCCCCGGCCTCTGCATCTGGTCGATGCATACGGCCACTTTATTAATTATCTCACAAGACCTTACAAAGCCATACAACAGCAAGACTAAAGCCACCGTCTAAGCAACAGTTGTCGCTACACCTATCCAATTGATGAAGGGGCGCAGATAGTCTGGGCCTAATACCAAATAGACATTGTAGCCAAACTTAAACATCTAAGACCCGAGGTCCCAACCAGGATGGCTGCCGGGTATGGGGCACCTACCAGTCCGGCGCACTTCTCAACAAGGACGCCTGCCGGGTATGAGGCCGCCACAGCCACCTGCCACCAATCCATCTTCGGAGCTGTATTGTTGCATGTACCATGTCAGGTTTCTCTGTCATCGACGCCACCATGACGCCCGACAGCGTCGTCCTCCTGCGCGAGTCCATCCTCCCACAACAAACTCCGAATCTGCACTACGCCACGCCGTCAAGATCCGTCGCCATCAGTGTGTAGGATGAAGCACCGCTTGGCCAAAGAATCCGTCCTCTGGTCCGTCGATCACGTGTGTACCTCCAAGAATGACGCCCCCAAGGGAGGAACGACACCAGAGCGTCGCCGTCATCCGATCATCCGATCCAGGATTTCCCCCATAGGTAGCAGAGAGTGGCCTTGAACTTCTCCACGACGATGCCTTCAATAAGGGAACGACGCAGATAGTGCCACCACCGCTGGCCTTAGCAGACGCCGAAGGCAAGTTTTCACCCAGATCAGTTCGAAGGGATCCAACTCTCGTGCATGGGCCGCCGTCACCACCAGGACCACTAGGCAGAACCCTGGGGCACCGGCAGGTCAGCGAGCCGCCGACACCACCGCATCTAGATCGCCGGCCACGCCGGGCCGCCTTCATCCCCCGCGTCGTCCGGGTCAGAGACGGAGCCGCCGACCGCGCACAGGGACCACCGCCACCTGCACATGCCGGAGCGCCGCTGAGATCCCAGCGCCCGCCACCACTTGCCAAGGGCCGCCGCCGCGCGCCCCGAGCGGACTCCCACGCACACCAGGGGAAACTGCGATCGTCCCCAAGCCCGCGCCAGCGCGCTCGCCCTCCAGCGCCGCCAACCACCGCCGCGATCCGCCTGCGCCAGATCCAGCAAGCCGTGGGAGAAGAGATCCCGCCGCCGCCGCCGCCGACCGGGCTTTGCCCGGCGGCGCGCCCCGGCGGTGGCGAGGAGGAGAGGTCGGGGGAGGGACGAGGACGCGACGGCGCTAGGGTTCCCCCCGGTCGCCGCGCAGGGGCGACATGGGAGGAGTCGGTTGTGGGCTCACGTTGGCAACCAATAGATGTACCGGCTATTTTTTTAAAGGTATTTATGAAATTTTAAATTTATTTGGTTTGTAAACTATGAGATGTTATTTGGTCGTGAAACTATGAGATATTTCAATTTGGTTGAATTATGTGAACTTTGGTTGATTTTTCTTATGTGTGCACAAAAAGAGCAAAATATAGACAACTTTCTGGCCTTGCGGACAAAAATGCGTCCACATGTTAGGCCCATTACTAATTCAAGCGCGAAAGGAAGCGGACACGCCAACCCAAATAAACAAAAAGCGAACAAACCCGCGCACGTTTGGGTCGGGTTGGAGTTTGCTTAAAGAGAGCGGTGCTCTCTATTCGATCGGTTCGAGCATACGACGAACGACTTCAGAAAAATGACATGGCACCTTACTGTGCATCAAGATTCGTAGTAGACATCTAACGGTGTACATGGCTTTCGCTCACAACTCCCTTATATCTGACGTGCGCCATATAACATTTCCCTAAAAAACTCTATACGACACCCAACTAGCCCTACCACGGTATGTCTTCCCTCAAGTGCACGGTACCCGCCTCTTTTTTTTTAAGAAATTTCTAATCTATTTATCAATCATGCCAGTACAAAAAACAATAGAGGTAATGAAAATTACAATCAGTTTCATGGACCACATAGCAACGACTACAAACACTGGAGCGAGTCGAAGGCGTACCGCCATCATCGCTCCTCCGTCACCGAAGCTGGACAAACCTTATAGTAAACAGTCAGGAAGTCATCGTGTCAAGGCCCCAAAGGACCAGTGCACCACAACAGTAACCATCGTCGATGAAGAGAGTTATAGATCGGAAAAATCAAACCTGTAACCACACGAACAAAGATGAAATGGGTCTAAATAGATCCACCAAAGACCAGCATTGACCGAATCCCACAAGATCTGACTAAGACACACCTCCACACATCCTTCAACGACGCTATTCGCCTCAAAGGAATGGAGATAGAACGTGCGAGACATTATTAATAATAAGGGACATGGCCACCGTCGGAAATATTCTCTAGAGGCAATAATATTGTATTATTATATTCCCATTTTCACAATTAAGAGTTTATATTTCATGCTATAACTGCTATGATCCTGGATTATGTGATTAAGGGGAAAACTCATATATACTTGTGAAGTAATACACGGTAAAGAATAGGTTCCTAGTCTCGCCTTTAAGACTGGCTCAAGTGTTGTTGGTGATCATGTTTTTTGGATCTTAGGATACGTTAAGTGTAATGATAATCCTAAAACAACATTGAGAGTATGACATTAGAAAAATGATCATATTGAATCGACCCAAACCCGTTTGTTATACTTTGAGATAATATTATCTGAATCAGTTGTTATAACATAGAGTGTTAGCATGTGATTTTAGTTCCTCGGACCATGAGAGTATGATAGTCACTTCCTACTGTATGGTGGACATTGGGGTTGATCAAACATCATCTGCAACACGGTGATCATGACGACAACTTACAGGTTCATTGGAAAGTTTGACAAGTGATCATGACGACAACATTGAAAGTTGGACCACAATATCAAGGATTTATTTGTGAAATTGTTTCATTAATATTCAGAATAGTTTCGAGAGGAATCAGAAGCGTTTTAGGGTCACCGGAAGGGTTTCGGAGTTCATCGGGCAATACCGGGTATTACCGACAAATAATATGTAGGTGGAAAATGATTGTGGATGTGTTAAATTAATAATAATATTCTCTAGTAATTGTTAGAGGGCATTTATATTTAATTAATATCAACGAGCCTTAAAAGGCCAAGTGGTGGAAGGAATAATGGGCCACCATGGCCCAATAGGAAAGGCTCCCCACTTGGCCCACTTTCCCAAGTGGGGAGGGCGACTTGGAGTCGGGGGGGGGGGGGGGGGAGGGAGGATTCCTATGAAATTTCCTATTGGACGCATGTTGCGTCAAAATGTCGACCTTTCGCAGAGAGGTGACATCGAGCGATGACCCGGACCGGGCCCATTAACATGTTATAGAGTTTTTCGGTTTTGGGAACCTTCTGGATTCCATCCGGTTTTTCTGGATCTGGGAACCTACTAGAATTTCCTCGCTGGTTTTTCTGGTTTTGGAACCGGATTTCATGTTTCTTTTTTGTTTTTTGTTTTTCTGTTTATTTTTATTCTTTCTTTTCCTTCTCTGTTTCTTTTTTTCTTTTTTCGTTTTTTTATCTTTCAAGTTTATTTTTCTTTCTTTAAAGAGCTCATGTTTTGAAAAATGTTCAAAACTTTAAAAAATGTTCCCGCTTTTAAAAAAGTTCAAATTTTATAAAAAATGGTCGTCCTTTTTGAAATCTCTTCATATATTAACAAAATGTTTGCATTTTTATAAAAATCTTCAGGAATTTCAAGAAATGTTCCCTTTTTAAGAAATTGTTCGAAATGTTTTTGTTCAAATTTATCAGAACTTTTCAAATTATGACCAACATTTCAAAAAATGTTCTTATATTCAAAACTTGATCACAAATTCAAACAAAATCTCGTTTCCAATTTTTTGTCACGTATTCAAAATTTGTGCGTATTTCAATTTTGTTGGAATTTTCAGAATTGTTCTCCATTTCGAAAGTTCTAAAAATTCAGGATGTGTTCATGATTTAAAAAATTGTCCCAGTTTTAGAAAAAATGCTCATAAATTCAAAAAATGTTCATTTTACAAAAAAGTTTAGAATATTAAATATTGTCCCTGTTTTCAAATGATGTTCGTGTTTTAAAAAAACGTTCGAGAATTTCAAAAACTGTTCGAGAATTAAAAAATGTTCAACAATTCAAAAACAGTTCCCATTATCAATATTTTTTCTCAAAATTCAATAAATATTCAAGTTTTGAAAAATGTTTGCACTTTTTAAAAATTGTTCCCATTATTATTTTTTTGTTCTAAAAATTCAATTAATGTTCGCGTTTTCATCAAATGTTCTGGAATTTCAAAATGCTTTCTGTTGAAAAATGTTCATGTTTTTATTTTATTTCTTGAAAATTTTAAAAAATTGTCCAAGTTGTTTAATAAATTATCAGATTTTCAAAACATTGTTCGTTTTTAAAAAGAATCGAAATTTCCAAATAAAATTCGAAGAAATTCAAAACAACTGTCCGAATTCTGCCTTGGAACTAGTTCTTATACTAGCATGCTCTCATTTTTATAGTAACATTTGTTAGCTCCAGTGGTTAGCTGCTCTCGCACACAAGATGGAGGTCCAAAGTTTGAATCCTAGACATGACTTTGTGTTCTTCCTTTTTTCTCAACATAGCTGCGTTACTGTATGACAAACAGGTGCACTCGCTACTACGCCCACTATTGGGCCGGCCCAGTTGCGGGGTCTGTGCGTGCGTCGCGTGGCTGTTCGACGCAAAATGCGTTTAATAGGAGCTGCCGATTCCTCCTCCCCTTCATTCGCACCAAGGAGGGGCTTGGTGTCAGCCCCTCCTCGCCCCTCTAACCTATATATACTAGAGGATTTTATCCTTTGGGATACACAAGTTGTGGAACCTCCTCTAGTTCATCTAGTTCTAGTTCTAGTTGATCCTAATTGTTCTAATTAAAGCTAGACCTAGTTCCTCTAATCCTCATAATTAGAAACCCAGTGTGGTTCTAATCTTTTTCCTCTAATTATCCGGCGGCGACTAGCTCTGGACGGTGACACCCTGCAGGATCGTGAAGACCGTACGCTTGCAACCAAGTAGAGAGGTCGTGCTTTCGATCTTTTGTTCGAGGGATCAATTGAGGGTGGTTCGCGGGATCGTCATCAACAGTTCCAGGGACTCCAAGTATGATATACACCAATTCGTCTACTTCCTCTGCACTCTGGAGTTGGTAACGATCGTGATCCAAACCGTTTATGCATCTTCATATTGTTCATGGGTGATCGTGGGGTGAATTTTTTGTTGGAAATACCCTAGAGGCAATAATATTGTATTATTATATTTTCATATTCATAACTAAGAGTTTTTATTCCATGCTATAACTGTTATGATCTTGGAATATGCAATTCAGTGGAAAACTCATATGCACATGTTGAATGATAAACGGTAAACAATATGTTCCCGCTCTCGCCTCTAAGATCGGCTCAAGTGTTGTTGGTAATCATGTTTTTCGGATCTTAGGATATCGTTAAGTGTAACGATAGTCCTAAAACAACATTGAGGGTATGCCGTTAAAAGAATGATCATATTGAATCGACCCAATACTTCTATGTTATACTATGTGATTATATCGTCTGAAATAATCTATTATAACTTGGAGTGTTAGCATGTGTTTTAGTTCCTTAGACCATGAGAGTGTCTTGTTCATTTCCTACCAGACGGTGGGCTTTGGGCTTGCTCAAACGTCATATGTAACAAGGTGATCATAACAACAACTTTCAGGCATATCGGAAAGTTTGACAAGTGACCGGACAACTCAAGAGTGGGATTTGCTCCTCCGACAATGAAGAGATATTCTTAGGGCCCTCTCGGTGTGACGGCATCCATCATCGTCTAGCCAGACACAGGTGACAACCTAACGGGGATGCCGGAACACGTCAATGAGAATGAAGAACAAAACCAGTAATGTGAGCAACGGTATAGTAATCATGGTGATTACTCAGGAGGATACCGATGCACACCAGGTTTTGTAAAGTATCACGAAGCAAAGGGAACATCACACAATAACCAAAGGTTCACTCGAATACAATTCGTGTAATCATAGGGACCGATATGGATGTCCATGGTTCCGCTATCGGTCATTGAATGAAGGGGGTTTAATTCATGTCTATGGTTTACCAAACCTACGAGCTAGACCTAGAAACTCCGAGTGCTCCTCACACAGAGTGGTTCGAATCTGACTTGATCAAACTTTGTGATGTAGCATGAATAGAGTTTGAGACAAGAAAAACATAGATAGCTAGAGAAGGTTCTTAGGCATTCTTGTTCATCCACTTGGCGAAAGAAAATAAACCAAACAATCAAAGCAACAAGTGGATGTCCTCGAATGAGTAAAATATGCAACCAACATGCTCACACAATAAAATGGCAAATGAAATATGTGGCAAAGCATGCACAACCAATTCTAGCATCTATCAAGCAAATGGCGATGACTAGGTCATCTATATATGAGTATATTGACTTAGGAGTCAAATGAGAACATTTGATCATAGGTCATACTCATCGTTTAAGCTCAAGTGGGGTTACCACTTTTACATAAAGCATTGTTGTGTCCACACCATTAGAGTTGCTTTGACTCAATTCTTAGAGTAAAGCTCCCCCTAGATGTGAGATCCCCTCTAAGAGGGATGACCTAACCTTGGGTTTTGTCGATGTTGACTTCATGTAGGTATTGAAGATGTGGATGCTCAATGTTGATGTAGATCATTTGGAGCAATCCTTTGGAGTGAGTTGCACTTTCAATACCTACACGGGTTAGTCCCACAAGGAACAAACAAGGATATCCATAGACATAGAGTGATGCACACACAAGATGATGTCCATGGAAGCATTAGGTTACCTTGTCCCTTGTCTTACCAACAAGAGGGTTTGTGACTCCTTGAACTAGTGCAAGCTGTGGAAGTTGATTGCACTTGTTCTTGCCAAAATGATATGAGTGAAATATGTTGGCGGAGTCACCCTCAAGAACTCTCTAGTTCTTCTTCTTCGGGATCCACATCATCTTGATGGGAATCCTTGGAGTTGTGTCGTACTTGATGAAGTAGAACTTGATGTAGTCTTGTGAACCCACTTGACCAAGGCCTTAGGAGCTTCTTCAAATGCATCAATCTCCTATTGAAGCTTATCCTTGCCTTTTTGCTTGTGGTCTTGTGGTGGAAGATCATCTTGAGCTTGTGTCCCTTTGAAGGAAGTAGGATCATACTTCTCTTTTTGAGGAACAAACTTTGTCTTGGGGTATTGATCTTCTTCCCACTCAATTCCATTGGCATTGAACTTTCGTTCAAAACCAACACCTTGGTTCTTCTGGTGCCTTCCTTGCTTGCGTACAATTTCCTCGAATTGTTTACTCCCGGCAAGGCTCTTCTAAACACCTTTCTCTATAATTCCTTTCAATAAGCTATTTTCTTGCTCAAGTGTGACTTGGCTAAGAGAATCATTAGTGGAATCAAGAGAACTACTAGAAGCAATAACATTGGATTTAACATGATTATTGTTACTACTAGAGGAAGAATCCTTCTTGTTCTTGTTACTAGATTTGACTTGAGGCATGTAAGTAGATAAGAGTAAACGCTTGGCAATGTAAGAAGAACTTTTCTTACGAACATCATCATTGATTGCCTTTAAGAACTCATGCTCTTGCTCAAGGTTGAGCTTTTCAAAGCGTAATTTCTCATGAGTCCTTAAAAGTTCTCGATGATCTTCTAAGATAGCTTCATGAGCTAACTTAAGAGTGTTTAGTTCTTTAGTTATAAGCTCAATCTTCTCCTTATCATTGTCATTCGTTTTATCTTGATTAGCATGATTAATTGACGTTTCATCATAGTATTCATGACTAGAGTTGTCAACAAGTAAATCATCATCACCTAACAAGTCATCTTCATCACTATTGAAATCAACATACTCGGGATGTGATACCTTTGGGCCTTTAGCCATGAAGCATCTTACAAGTCCTTCATTTGGTGAATCAAATATGTCGTAGGAGTTGGTTGACACAAGTGCTAGACCGGCAACACCTTCATCTTGAGTATATTCGGAGTCGGAGTGATAGCTTCTCTCCGAGTGATTGTCGGAGTCGGAGCCGGATACCCATTCACCAATATGAGCTTGATGTCTTCGTTTTGTATAGCTCCTTGATGACTTGTCCTTCCTTTCCTAATCCTTGCTTCTCCGGGATGTTCTTCGTCCATAACGATCATCTCTACTCCTTCCCTCTCTTGGTGGTGATTCTTCTCTTCTACTTCTCCTCTAAGGGGGTTCTTCTCTTCTTTTGTAGGGAGCCGTACACTCATTGGAATAGTGTCCGGGTCTTCCACAATTGTAGCAATTACGCTCTCGACTAGAAGATCTTTTGCATTGTAGGACCTTGACTTGGAGCTTCTTTCTTTGCTTCTACTCTTGTAAAACTTACTGAAGTTCTTCACCATTAGACTCAATTCTTCATTGAAGGTTTGTTTCTCACTTGATGATGTGGGAGCTTCACATGAGGCTTTGTAAGCACCACTTGACTTGTTGTGAAGTTCCTCCTTATCCTTGAGTGACATATCATGAGCAACAGTTCTTCCAATGACTTCCGTTGGCTTGAGATCTTTGTAATTGGGCATCATTTGGATCAATGTGCACACGGTATCATATTTTTCGTCCAAAGCTCTTAGGATCTTCTTGATGATGAATTTGTCGGTCACCTCTTCACTTCCTAAGCCGGCAATCTCATTTGTGATAAGAGCAAGCCTAGTGTACATTTCAGCGACACCTTCACCATCCTTCATTTTGAACTTGTCAAGCTGACTTTGAAGCACATCCAACTTGGATTCCTTGACGGAGTCGGTACCTTCGTGCATATCAATCAAAGTATTCCAAATTTCCTTTGCATTCTCAAGACGGCTGATTTTGTTGAAGTCTTCGGGGCACAATCCGTTGAAGAGGATATCACTAAGCTTGAGCGTTGTATTGCAGCATCTTCAACTCTTCCGCGCTAGCTTCACGGTTCGGTTCTCTCCCATCAAAGAATTCACCTTGCAAGCCAATACACACAATAGCCCAAACGGCGGGGTTATGTCCAAGAATATGCATTTTCATCATATGCTTCCAACTAGCAAAATTAGTACCATCAAAGTAAGGACCTCTACGGTGATAGTTTCCCTCGCTAGACGCCATACTCTCCTAGGTTGTGAAACCAAGGCTATGACTACCAAAAGCTATGATTACAAAGCAAATGGAGACCAAAGCTCTGATACCACTTGTAGCATCGAAAGTATGTCTAGAGGGGGGGGGGTGATTAGACTACTTGACCAAATAAAAACTTATCCTTTTCCCAATTTTAGTCTTTGGCAGATTTTAGCTAACTTAGCACAAGCCAAGAAATCTTAACACAATTCAAGCAAGCATGCAAAGAGTATACGAGCAGCGGAAAGTAAAGCATGCAACTTGCAAGAATGTAAAGGGAAGGGTTTGGAGAATTCAAACGCAATTGGAGACACGAATGTTTTTGTCGTGGTTCCAATAGGTGGTGCTATCGTACATCCACGTTGATGGAGACTTCAACCCACAAAGGGTAACAGTTGTGCGAGTCCACGAAGGGCTCCACCCACGAAGGGTCCACGAAGAAGCAACCTTGTCTATCCCACCATGGCCGTCGCCCACGAAGGACTTGCCTCACTAGCGGTAGATCTTCACAAAGTAGGCGATCTCCTTGCCCTTACAAACTCCTTGGTTCAACTCCACAATCTTGTCGGAGGCTCCCAAGTGACACCTAGCCAATCTAGGAGACACCACTCTCCAAGAAGTAACAAATGGTGTGTTGATGATGAACTCCTTGCTCTTGTGCTTCAAATGATAGTCTCCCCAACACTCAACTCTCTCACAGGATTTGGATTTGGTGGAAAGAAGATTTGAGTGGAAGCAACTTGGGGAAGGCTAGAGATCAAGATTCGTATGGTAGGAATGGAATATCTTGGTCTCAACACAAGTGTAGGTGGTTCTCTCTCAGAAAATGTAAGTTGGAAGTGAAGGTTCGTTCTGATGGCTCTCTCTTTGAATGAAGAGGAGGTGGAGGGGTATATATAGCCTCCACACAAAATCTAACCGTTACACACAACTTGCCAATCTCGGTGGGACCGAATTGAGAAACTCGGTCGGACCGATTCAGCAAATCTAGTGACTGTTAGGATTTTCAGTGGGACCGACATGCAACTCGGTAGGACCGATATGGTTAGGGTTAGGGCATAACGTAATCTCGGTGAGACCGATTACACAAACTCAGTAGGACCGATTTTGGTAATAAGATAACCAGATAGTTGGTCAGGTAAACTCGGTGGGACCGGTTCGCTCATTTCAGTGAGACCGAAATGTTACGAAAAGGAAACAGAGAGTTTACATTGCAATCTCGGTGGGACCGATCACTCATCTCGGTGGTACCGAAACATTACGAAGGGAAACAGAGAGATTACAATCCCATCTTGGTGAGACCGAGATCCCTATCGGTGAGACCGATTTGCCTAGGGTTTGTGGCAGTGGCTATGACATCTGAACTCGGTGGCGCCGGATAGAAAGAATTGGTGGGGCCGAGTCCGACTTTTGGTTTAGGTCATATGTGGATGTGAGAAAGTAGTTGAGGGCTTTGGAGCATATCACTAAGCATTTTGAGCAAGTAAGCCATTAAGCAACACCTCATCCCTCCTTGATAGTATTGGCTTTTCCTATAGACTCAATGTGATCTTGGATCACTAAAATATAAAATGTAGAGTCTTGAGCTTTGAGCTTGAGCCAATCCTTTTGTCCTTAGCATTTTGAGGGGTCCACTTTTCTCATCCATGCCATGCCAATCATTGAGCTTTCCTGAAATATTCATCTTAAAATAGCATTAGCTCAGTGAGCTATATGTTGTTAGGAATTACCAAAACCACCTAGGGATAGTTGCACTTTCAATCTCCCCCCTTTTTGGTAATTGATGACAACATATAGATCAAAGCTTCGACAAATGATAATAATATTGAAGAACATTGTCGCTTTGAGAAGTATGTGAAATGTAAGAGCTCCCCCTAAATGTGTGCATAGTTTAAGATTTGCTTTGGACTGCAAATGCACAATGAGTTAGGATCATGAGTTACTCTTCCCTGACACATACATCTTGGTGGAGCACTCAAAATGATAATAATTAAATACATGCACTCATCACCAAGCAAAGTGAATGATCATATAGAGATAAAGGATAATGTCATCCAACAAGCATTAAGGTAGCATATGATCAAACACATGATCATCCAAGTATCTCACAAAATCATAAAGTATCTCAAACAAGAAAATAAAGTTCAACCACCAAAACAAGATAGAACAAAAGCAACACTCTCTCTAGAAGCCTATGATCTATACATTTTCTCCCCCTTTGGCAAGAAGTTACCAAAAAGTTCATAGAAAATGCATAGCACTAAATCGATTCTCAGGCTTGGTCTTCAGGTGGTGGTGTAGATAGAACTCCTTGGACGAAGGCATCAATTGATGTGGATGGAGATGGTGGAGTAGGTGCTGGAGTTGGTGGCACTGAAGCTGTAGCTGGTGCAGATGAAGTTGCTCTGGTGTCTGAAACAGGCACTGCAGCTGATCTCTGACTCCTGGGCACTCTAGCAAAAGCATCAGTAGTAGTCTTGCCCTTCCTCTCATGCATGTCATCCTGAAGTTGCTCAACAACTGACTGTGTGCACATTGATCCAAATGATGCCCAATTACAAAGATCTCAAGCCAACGGAAGTCATTGGAAGAATTGTTGCTCATGAGATGTCACTCAAGGATAAGGAAGAGCTTCACAACAAGTCAAGTTGTGCTTACAAAGCCTCATGTGGTGCTCCTACATCATCAAGTGAGAAACAAACCTTCAATGAGGAATTGAGCTTAATGGTGAAAAACTTCAACAAGTTCTACAAGAGTAGAAGCAAGGAAAGAAGTTCCAAGTCAAGCTCCTACAATGACAAAAGATCTTTGAGTCGTGAACGTAATTGCTATAATTGTGGAAGACCCGGACGCTATTCCAATGAGTGTACGACTCCTTACAAAAGGAGAGAAGATTCACCCAAAAGAAGAAGTAGAAGAGAAGAATCACCACCAAGAGAGAGGAGGAGTAGAGATGATCATCGTGAACGAAGAACCTCCCGGAGAAGCAAGGATTCGGAAAGGAAGGAAAAATCATCAAAGATCTACACAAAGAGAAGTCATCAAGCTCATGTTGGTGAATGGGTATCTGGTTCCGACTCCGACAATCACTCTGAGAGAAGCTATCACTCCGACTCTGAATATACTCAAGATGAAGGTGTTGTCGGTCTAGCACTTGTGTCAACAAACTCCTACGACATATTTGACTCACCAAATGAAGGAATTGGAAGATTCTTCATGGCTAAAGGCCCAAAGGTATCACACCCCGAGTATGTTGATTTCAATAGTGATGAAGATGACTTGTTAGGCGATGATGATTTACTTGTTGACAACTCTAGTGATGAATACTATGATGAAACATCAATTAATCATGCTAATCAAGATAAAATGAATGAAAATGATAAGGAGAAGATTGAGCGCCTAACTAAAGAACTAAACACTCTTAAGTTAGCTCATGAAACTATCTTGGAAGATCATCGAGAACTTTTAAAGACTCATGAGAAGTTACGCTTTGAAAAGCTCAACCTTGAGCAAGAGCATGAGTTTTTAAAGGTAATCAATGATGATCTTCGCAAGAAAAGTTCTTCTTACATTGCCAAGTGTTTACTCTTATCTACTTACATGCCACAAGTCAAGTCAAGTAACAAGAGTAGGAAAGATTCTTCTAGTAGTAACAATAATCATGCTAAATCCAATGTTGTTGCTTCTAGTAGTTCTCTTGATTCCACTAATAATTCTCTTAGCCAAGTTACATTTGAGCAAGAAAATAGCTTATTGAAGAGAATTATAGAGAAGGGTGTCTACAAGAGCCTTGCCGGGAGTAAGCAATTTGAGGAAATTGTACGCAAGCAAGGAAGGCACCGGAAGAATCAAGGTGTTGGTTTTGAACGAAAGTTCAATGCCAATGGAGTTGAGTGGGAAGAAGATCAATACCCCAAGATGAAGTTTGTTCCCCAACAAGAGAAGTATGATCCTTCTTCTTTCCAAGGGACACGAGCTCAAGATGATCTTCCACCACAATACCACAAGCAAAAAGGCAAGGACAAGCTTCAAGATGAGATTGATGCATTTGAAGAAGCCCCCAAGGCCTTGGTCAAGTGGGTTCCCAAGACTACATCAAGCTCTACTTCATCAAGTTTGACTACTACCCCAAGGATTCCCATCAAGATGATGTGGATCCCAAAGAAGAAGGAGTAGAGAGTTCTTGAGGGTGACTCCGCCAATATACTTCACTCATATCATTTTGGCAAGGACAAGTGCAATCAGCTTCCACATCTTGCACTAGTTCAACGAGTCACAAACCCTCTTGTTGGTAAGACAAGGGACAAGGTAACCTAATGCTTTCATGGACATCATCTTGTGTGTGCATCACTCTATGTCTATGGATATTCTTACTTGTTCCTTCTGGGACTAACCCGTGTAGGTATTGAAAGTGCAACTCACTCCAATGGATTGCTCCAGATCGACAAAACCCAAGGTTAGTTCATCCCTCTTAGGGGGTATCTCACATCTAGGGGGAGCTTTACTCTAAAAAATTGAGCTAAAGCAACTCTAATGGTGTGAACACAACAATGCTTTATGTAAAAGTGGTTAACCCCACTTGTGTGCTTAAACGATAAGTACGACCTATGATCAAATGTTCTCATTTGACTCCTAAGTCAATATACTCATATATAGATGACCTAGTCATCGCCAATTGTTTGATAGATGCTAGAATTTGGTGTGCATGCTTTGCCACATATTTCATTTGCCATTTTATTGTATGAGCATGTTGATTGCATATTTTACTCATTCGAGGACATCCACTTGTTGTTTTGATTGCTTGGATCTTTTTTCTTTTGCCAAGTAGATGGACAAGAATGCCTAAGAACCTTCTCTAGCTATCTATGCTTTTCTCGTCTCAAACTCTATTCATGCTACATCACAAAGTTTGATCAAGTGAGATTCGAACCACTCTGTGTGAGGAGCACTCGGAGTCCCCGATTCCTCATAGACTTAAACTTCCAAAACCTCTTTGTGCATTTTGGTCTGACCGAGAAATCCATTTCGGTCAAACCGAGTTCACTAAGTAGATCTAGGTTTTCATCTTGGTGCAACCGATTTGAACACTTCGGTCACACCGAGTTGCAGCAACCGCTTGCAATTCTGCAATCTCGGTGCCACTGAGTTGTTCCACTCAGTCACACCGACAGGGTCGGGATATATATACCCACGGGTGAGATTTTGGAAATTACTTCAAATCTTCTCAGCCCGCGCATGTCCTGCTCTGCCTCCTCGGGTCTCCGAATCGTCTCCTTGCTGCCAACGACCTCCCGCCATTGGACTCTGCCGCCGTCGACGGATTGTGCTCCGCCGTTGCCGCCGTAGCAAACAGTCGCCGCTCTAGGGTACGTGTTCGACCCCTTATGCTGTCTTTTTCACTCTGATTCCCAGCACAAGGACAATGCCATGCTTCTTGCCATGAATGAGAATAATCTATCCAGCTAAATCTTCCTTAGGTCTAGATTGATTCAAAAGTTTTAGGGTTAGTCCTCCGCAGAACTCATCTCAGACTGACCGAAATGTAGAAATCGGTCTCACTAATTCGGCTTAGGCCATTACACATGCGCTTTTCGGTCTGACTGAAACGTGCAAATCGGTGTGACCGAGTTCAGGATTCTGTGAAACCTAGCAATCTCGGTGCCACCGAACTGTGACTCGGCCCAACCGAGTTCACTAGTTTAGGTTCCAAGTGTTGCTTCGGTATCACCGAGTTTGTAAATTCGGTAGCTCCGAGATCACTTCTGTAGAGAATTAAAACTAAGCTTTTTGACTCAATTTGTTTTGCAAAACCTCTGTACTTTGTGATGCTCATCTACTCTACCTCGTCTACAACCTATTCACAGGGTCTGCTGACAGTTTGCCTGCAAGATGTCCGACTAAAGTGACAGCCAGAACTGGTCTGAACAGCAAGGACAGTTGAGTGAGGGCACTAGTCCCTCCAGAAGCTATGACGAGGGCAGCAGGAGCACACCTAGTAACTTGCCCAAGGCAGCTACTGGAACAAGGAAGAAGAGAACTTCTAATTCAGAGGATGAAGACTATGTTGCAGCTGAGGATGAGGCCACTTCCAAGAAGAAGGTGGTGAAGAAAGAAGGGATAATTAGATTTATGCCCCTAGTTGTGTCCCACTCGTCTGTTTTACCCCTAATTCCCAGAAGTCACCGATTCTGTCCAAGTCACTTTGCTCCTCTTATGCTTTTTCCCTTTGACCGTTTGACCATCAGTTTGAAAACTTCATAACTAATTCATACTAAATTAGAAAAATGCAAATAATGTACCAAAATGTTCAGAAAAACATCACCTATATGTCAGTGCCATTTGCATTCATGAAAAAAGTGTTGGAAAGTGCACATCCGAGTTTTAGCTCTTTTGATACCACCATGAATGTAAACTCTAAAAAAATTCAAAAAAATTCAAAAAATATATGGTGGCAAAGAACGACAATTGTTCTAAGTGCTTGCGAAGTTTCATTAGGGAACGACATTCGTGGAAGTCGTGGCAAAAAAATAATCTATTTTGGAGTGCTGATTGTTTTTTTTGCCGCGGCACCCATGAATGTTATTCCCTGATGAAACTTGGTAGGCACTTAAAACATTTGTCATTCTTTGCCACCAATTTTTTTGAATTTTTTTGAACTTTTTTAGTTTTTACTATTCATGGTGGTAGCATAAGAGCTAAAACTCGGATGGGCACTTTCCAACACTTTTTTCATGAATGCAAATGACAATGACATATAGGTGATGTTTTTCTGAACATTTTGGTATCTTATTTGCAATTTTCTGATTTAGTATGAATTAGTTATGAATTTTTCAAACTGATGGTCAAACGGTCAAAGGGAAAAAGCATAAGAGGAGCAAAGTGACTTGGACAAAGCCGGTGACTTTTGGGAATTAGGGGTAAAACAGATGAGTGGGACACAACTAGGGGCATAAATCTAATTATCCCAAAGTAGGGAAGCACTGCTGCATCAACTAGGCCAGGCATGAACAGAAAGGCACCAGCTAGGAGAGTGCCCACTTCCAAGCCAAGGAATGTTGCCATAGGTGAAACTATGAAGTTCACCATTGAATCTGAAGAAGAGGCAGCTGGTGAGGACAAGAAGAAGAAGAGGGCAAGAACAATAACAGCTAAAGTTCTTGGAAAGTCCTCAATGGTGAGATCTGATGAAGAAGAGGAAGAGGAAGAGGATGCTGCTCCAGCACCTAAGGCACAAAAGCTCATGGGAGATGTTATAAAGTCAGGGGCTGCTGCTAAGCCCAAAACTGCTCCCAAAGCCGGTCCTCCAGTTCCCAAGACTGCACCCAAGAGGAGTACCAGGAACATACCTGCCGAGGAGAAGAACAAGGCCCCAGTGCCTGAGACTGAAGAAGAGGAAGCTGAAGCCCAAGTGCTAAGGAAGCTAAACCCAAAGATCCCACACCATAATGATGCACATCCTGTTGCAGAAGACGTGAGGATCAGGAAGGATGCAGGACTGAGACAGTGGAGAAAGGCTGACCCATATGCTGTCAGGAGGAGAACTGATGTGGATTACAGGTTCCACACAAAGGAACAACAAGGTTTCTATGAGACAATCCTGCTTGACAAGAAGCCCATAGTGTGTGACATGAGATGGGTTGACCGGACCTATAGTAGAGAGAATGAAGATCACTTCCCAGGTGTTTATGATAGCTTCAAGGCATGTGAGGTTGACAAGTTTGTTGGCCAAAAGCTCACTAAGTGGAATGATGATCTGATCATGCAATTCTATTCTACTGCTCATTTCTATCCAGATGGCAGAATTGTATGGATGTCAAAGGGTACAAGGTCCCAGTCTATAGTTGATGAGTGGGCTAGATTGATCAATGCCCCAGAAGCTCATGAAGATGACTTGGATGTCTATGCCAAGAAGAAGAAGGATCACAACTCAATGGCTAGCATGTATAAGGAGATTCCTGATGCAGACTTGGAGACTCACAAGTTTGGCTCAGTGAAGCACTTGCTGTCAGGGCTGCCTACAATCAATACCATTCTGAGGCACACTCTGTTGCCAAAATCTGGAGATCACATAATGATCAGAGGACACTCCATCAACTTGCTACATATATTTGATGTCCCTCAATAGTTCAAAGCGATGAGTCTGATTGTGGAAACAATCAAGAGGACAGCTGCAGATCAGAAGAGATCTTGTGGGTATGCTCCACAAATTCAGGTGCTCATCAACTCCAAGATGGGCACATGCACATATCTGTTGGACAAGGAGCATTTACCCCTCAGGCCAGACTTTGAGGATAACATTGTTGTCATGACTAAGGAAGATCCATCATCAGTGCAAGCACATGAGAAGAGAGAGAAGGCAAGGGCAGAGAAAGCTACAAAGATGCAAACAGCTGAAGAGGCATCTCAAGTGTTCTTGAAGAGCAAGCAAGATCAGCTTGCATATCTGATCCAATCCACCTTGAGGATTGAGAAGGGCTTGGCCACCCTGACTCAAAACCAGGAGAGCTTGGAGAGGATTATTGAGCAGAAATTCTAAGATCTTGATGTCAAGGTAACTGAGATTCAGTCAGTGGTTGAGCAACTTCAGGAGGAAGTGGAGCAGAAGAAGGGCAAGTCTACTGCAGATGCTTTCACTAGAGTGCCCAGAAGTCAAAGGTCTGCTATAGTGTCTGTCCCAGACACAAGAGCTACTACATCAGCACCAGTAGCCATAGCTTCAGTGCTACCAGCTCCAGCAGCCACTCCACCAGCTCCAACCACATCTACAGATGCTTTCGTCCTTGGACTCATTGTCGGTGTCAAAACCGGCGGATCTCGGGTAGGGGGTCCCGAACTGTGCGTCTAAGGCTAATGGTAACATGAGGCGGGGGACACAATGTTTACCCAGGTCCGGGCCCTGTCGATGGAGGTAATACCCTACTTCCCGCTTGATTGATCTTGATGATATGAGTATTACAAGAGTTGATCTACCACGAAATCATAGAGGCTAAACCCTAGAAGCTAGCCTATGATTATGATTGTTCTCGTCCTACGGACTAAACCCTCCAATTTATATAGACACCGGAGGGGGCTAGGGTTACACAGAGTCAGTTACAGAGAAATGAATCTTCATATCCGAATCGCCAAGCTTGCCTTCCACGCAAAGGAGAGTCTCATCCGAACACGGGACGAAATCTTCTATCTTGTATCTTCATAGCCCAACAGTCCGACATATGCATATAGTCCGGCTGTCCGAGGACCCCTTAATCCGGGACTCCCTCAGTAGCCCCTGAACCAGGATTCAATGACGACGAGTCCGGCGCGCAAATTGTCTTCGGCATTGCAAGGTGGGTTCCTTCTCTGAATACTCCAAAGTAGATCTTGAACATAAGAATCGTGTCCGGCTCTGCAAAACAAATTCCACATACCACTGTAGAGAGTATAATATCCCACGAGTCCAATCTGTTGACAACTCATAGCGTGATATCACGCCACGGCCCGGTTTTTATTCGAACCGTTTTTATCCTGCTCCTCCGTATCTTGAGGTGCGGTTTTATCGGCACATCTTGTCATAGCAGAGATCGTGTCCCCTTATCACAGGATTCTCATCAATGTGGGTATGGGTAACCCAACCGTGCCATCCGTACGACGCTTGGGATATAAGCGAGCTTTAGGGCAAGTGGGGAGGCGCATGATTTTTACTGCCTTTATAAAGGGATAAGGATCCCCCTCTTTCACCCATGCTTTCTTCTTCCTCTGCCCATTCATTCTTGAGCTCCAACACCCAAGCCCTCACCTTCTCTGCCTGAAAACGCACTCCAATCATGTCCGGCTCCGGAGCTGGAGGCAAGTGGATGGCCTCCTCCATCAAGAAGGAGGACATCAAGAAGCTTCGGGAGGCCCGGTACTTGTCCAAAGACATCGCTCATCGGCTTCCGGCCAAGGGGCAGATCATCCCTACCCCGGAGCCCCAAGAAAGGGTGGTGTTTCTCTCCCACTTCGTCCGCGGGCTGGGATTCCCCCTCCACCCGTTCGTCCGTAGACTGATGTTCTACTACGGGCTGGACTTCCACGACTTGGCCCCCAACTCCATCCTCAACATCTCGACATCTATTGTTCTGTGCGAGGCCTTCCTCCGCATCCCACCTCACTTCAGCCTATGGCTGAAGACCTTCAATGTGAAGCCAAAGGTGGTGAGCGGCCAACAAGCGGAGGGTGGAGGCGCCATGGTGGGCAAGATGCCCAACGTCACCTGGCCCGAAGGCTCCTTTGTGGAGACTGTAAATGGGTGGCAGTCGGGGTGGTTCTACATCACCGAGCCGCGCGGCACCAACTGGGCGGCGACCCCCGAATTCCGATCCGGAGTCCCCATGCAGCTCACCTCCTGGCAAGAGAAGGGTTTAGCCTGGGGTTCAGCGGAAGAAGTGACTGGGCTCCAGACATTTGTCCAGAACATGATAAGCAACAAAATCAGGCTTGTCAACATGGTCCAGATTATGCTCTTCCGCCGGATTCTTCCATGCCAGAGTCGGACTTGTAATTTGTGGGAGTTCGACCCAGCCAAGCACCAGACGCTGCTGGAGCTCTTCAATACGACACACGAAGACATCTGAAAGGTGCTTTTTAAGGCCAGCGAGGTACCACCGCCCATGTCCGAAGATCGCGGGCTTAGCGCAAAACGCCGTGTTAATCTGGTAAGTTCTTTTATGTTTGCAAGGTATACCTTTTACCGGTACATCTGTCGGAGGAACCTAAGCCTCCATGCCAATCTTTCAGGCCTGGGTAACGATAGCGGAGCAGATTGACTGTCCGGCTCCGTTACCCGAAGATCCAGAAACGCCTCTTCTGACGAAGATGTTGTTTCCGGCGCCTTATGAGGTACCGGAGAAGAAAGCCAAGAAGGCGTCCAAGGGGACCAGAGATGGTCTCCGATGCAAGGGTGCTTCGGACGTGATGTCCGAAGACGCCGAGACGCACTCCTCCGCCGAAGACGATGAGGAGGAGGAGGAGAAGACGCGTTCCCCCCTCCCCTACTAGGGGGAAAAAGAAGAGGAAGGCCTCCACACATGGGGAGGCCGAGGCGTCCAAGAAGGGAAAAAATCTCCCTTCCGGACTACTCCGCCGTAGCCACCAACATCAGCGGGGAGTGGGAGCCCAGGGTCAAGCCCCTGGCCAAATCATAAGTATCCGGACACGGTAATATTTCTGGTCTTTTTTACTTTATTGTTTTTTAATGTGCTAGACCATGCATCTGCAGTCCGGCCCAGTCCAACATCGAGCTATCCTCCTCTTCAGAGGGGTCGCTGGACCCATCGGCGATGAACAGCGGGTCCCTTCTGACGGCCACCTCCCCCAAGGCCGCGGACAACACTGAGGTGTTGTCTTGAAGGATACTGGGCCATGGGGAGACCGTTCCAATGATGCCGGAGGAGAAAACCCCGGTTGCCGAACACATGGGGGGAAAGACCCCTACAGACCCCGACGATGGGGGCCGCATCCAGTTCGGCCCTCAGCCGAATACAGCTCCGGAGACCCAAGTGGCTCCGGATTCAGGCATGCAGCCTCTCCCGAACGAGGGGCGGCAAGGCGCCTTCACCGGTGACCTCTGTCCATCCATAGGCACCGGATAGATTGCCGGAAGCGCTACAAGGCGCTTCCATTGTGGAAGAACACCGTACTCTTATGATTACGGTGATTGAGAAAGTCCAATCCACCAAAAACGGACTGACCAAAACCTGCATTAGCCTTCTAATAGGCTTTGAGGTAAGTAATTGTCGGAGTAATGGGCCACGGGTAGGCTAACCTGAGTCCAAGAACCTTTCAAGACATCGGGGCGGACTGCGCCCCTCAAGTACCTACGGCGACTCCAAGATAAGCCGAGTCCCAGCAGGCGACTCCGAGACGAGCCGAGTCCCTGAGGCGACTCTCATCTCGGCCGAGTCCCAGAGCCGACTCCGAAGAAGCCGACTATGAGGAGTCGGCCCGCGACTCCCAACCACCCGGTAATTAAAGACGAGCATGGCCACAGTGCGCCGTATCCGCGGAGATCTCCGCCCGGCGCGGCACTGTTGCCATGCCAGCCCTGACATCAGCCCCTGGGGCGGGGCCCTGTACCCACGATGCCTTGTCTGTACGGCCCAGAGACGGCGGGGCCTACCAGTTAGCGAGAGTATTGAAGACGGCAGGCGCGCCGAGAGTCGGACCCGTTGGGAGTCAGCCCCCTGAAGCTGGCCGGCCCCTCCCACGGGCCCCACGCGCCATTAACCAGATGCGACCGGGGAATGGCCACAGTGATCGCCCGCAGGCAGTGGCACTGTTGCCATAACCCCATGACCAAGCCAGCGTCATTAGAAGCACAGCTACAGTAATCTGCAGCCGGCAAGACCCGCCCGCGACGGACGCGGGCTGACGCCCTCGTACCAGGCCAGTCGGCGGGACCCACCAGTCGGCGGGCCCCAGGAGTCGGCGGAGAAGACGGCGCCTGAGAGACAGACGGCTGGGACCCGCACCCAGCCGGTTTTACCATTGTAACCCTGGGGGGTAGGCCTATATAAACCCCCCAGGGCACCCATGCAAAGGGTTCGCATCCAGTAGCATTAGACAAAACACGAAGGAGGGAGAGAGCTAGCCTTGCCTTCTCCTTCCTCCAGAAACAGCTCTAGGAACACCCTTGTATTCACTTTGCCTTAGTGATCATGCGGAGACCCCGCGGAGCAGCAGTAGGGGTGTTATCTCCTCGGAGAGCCCTGAAGCTGGGTAAGATCCGCCGGCGTGCATGTCTTCGCCTCATCCCGTTTCCAGGCACCGACGATGTTCTACTCACCCCCACCATGATAAGCCATCCTTTGGCATATGTCGTACCCAACCCCCGACATTTGGCGCCCACCGTGGGGCCTGGTGCACCGTCGTCCGGAGATCTGTTCTGGACGGGAACCCTCTTCCTCCCTGGCGAGCGTAGCCAGCCAGGCTCGCCAGATGGCATCTACATCGACGCGCTGCACGGCGCTGAGGCCGCCTGTGCAGCGAGCAGCCTTGCCGAACTTGTCGGCGAGGTTCGACTCTCCGACGAGCCTGCGTTCGACGCAGGCACGGGTGGCCCCGAGAGTCTCCTCGCGGGCCTCCTCGACCAACTCCACGTCGCCGGCGAGCCTGCCGTGGACTTGGAGTCCGTAGATTCCACCGACCCGATGCTGGTCGACTCCGACGCCGTGTTGCTTGACACTTTCCTCACCAACGTGGTGGTCTACGACGAGCCGCTTCCTCACGAGGAGAGTGGCGGAAGCACCATCACGGAGGTGCTCGTCATCAGTCACGATGAGCGCTCCGGTGAAGAAGCTCAGGACCCGCTCGCAGCGGCCCTGCAAGACCTAACTGCGCCCATTCCAGAAGACACAGATGCCGAGACGCTGGAGACACGCCGCCTTCAGATCATCGAAGGCGCCAAGAGGCTGGCGAGCATGAGGCGCTTGTCAGAAGCCTACCAGCACGAAATGGATCGCGCCGTGGGCGGCTCGCCAGCTCCGACTGGGCCAAGCCGCCTAGGCGCGGTCCGGCAACGCGGCGCGACCATCGCCGACTTGTTCGGGGCAAAACACCCCGTATACACCACCCCTGTGGAGAACATCCGCGCCACCCAAGCGGCGACTGACAAGCTGAAGAACTTCGAGGGCGAGGAGCGCCGTATGATGATGGAGCGAGTCCAGCAGCTCCTCGACACGGTCGCTGCGCAGAACGCGGCCGGCGGCCGCACGGATGCGCTGCAGCAACCGAATGACGACTTGCCTCCCCGCCGAGATCAAGGTGCGACATCTCGGACGCCGACTGGCGGAGTCCGCGGAAGGAAATAAAAGGAGCCGGCTGTCAGTCGCAGTCGGACTCACATCACCATTGAGCGCGACCAAGACAGCCGCCCGAGAGCAGTAGAGCGGCGGGACGACTACCTGCCTCCCCCACCAAGAAGAGAACGGCGAGTTTCCCCGCCGCCTGTTGTGCATCCGACTCTCGGCGGCCGCCTCGGCCGCCGAGAGGGAGTCGGAGAGAACGACGCCCGCCATCGGATCGACCGACTCCACCGATCCCTGGCACTGGAAGAAGAAGACGAGTTGGGTCCGCCTTGCTTTGGGCCCCGCATCCGAGACGAGCCCTTCCCCAAAGGGTTCACGCTCCCCCGAGACACACCCAAGTACACCGACTCTGTGAAGCTGGAAGACTGGCTGATAGATTATTCCACGGCCGTCAGCATAGCGAACGGCAACAAGCGGGTTGCCGTGAAGTACGTTCCACTCATGCTCCAAGGCACAGCCCGGACATGGTTAAACAGTCTGAAGCCCCGCAGCATCAACAGCTGGGTCGACTTCACCGAAGCCTTCATCCGCAACTACACGAGCACGTACAAGCGACCTCCCAAGCCGCGCCAGCTTTCCTTGTGCGCTCAAGGCCCTGATGAGTCAACACGCGACTACCTCACGCGCTGGGGCGAGCTTCGGAACTCCTGCGAGGGCGTGCACGAGATGCAGGCTATCGAGTACTTCACTGCTGGGTGCCGAGAAGGCACCCTCCTCAAGCACAGGCTCCTCTGCGACGAGCCAGAAACCCTCGACGAACTGCTGGTCATAGCAGACAAGTACGCCACAGCCGACTCATCCATGAAGACGGAGATTCAAGTCAATGCAGCTGGCAAGGTGGCCCCTCAGGCTCCCAGAACTCCAGCTGGAGACACCAGTCGGCGACAACAACAGGGCGACAACAAACGCAAGGCCCAACAGCCGACTTCCAACAGTCGGCAGGTTGCGACAGTCAAAGATCAACAGCCGGAGGGGCAGCCTCCGGCTAAACGGCAGAAAGGCGGCAAATCCAATTGGTTGCCGGCCTTTTCCTATGAGCAGACTCTGGATGGAGCCTGCAAGTTCCACAGTGGCGCGAAACCGTCAAACCATACCACCCGAAAGTGCCACTGGCTCACCAGAATCGCCAAGGGAGACGGCCTCCTTCCCCCTCCGCCTGCTGGGCCGCCGCCTCCGCCGGCACCCCAGCAGCCGGCTGCTCGGCCAGTCGGCGCAGTGCAAGACGAGTACCCAGGAGAGCATGGAGCCTACGTGGTGTTCACCAGTGTGGCTGATGATCGGCGCAGCAGACATCAACAGTAGCAAGAAGTAAATGCAGTGGCAAAAAATACTCCAGAGTTCATGCATTGGTCCGAGAGGCCTATCAGTTGGAGCAGAGCGGATCACCCAGAGGTGATGCCGAATCCTGGCTCCTATGCCCTGGTCCTAGGTGCCACCTTGGCCACTGATAGGCGGGTCGCCCGTTTTTCGAGAGTGATGATAGACGGTGGCAGTAGCATCAACATCCTGTACAAAGATACCATGGAGAAGCTAGGAATCAAGCAAAGACAGCTGCAGAGCAGCCGGACTGTGTTCCATGGTATTGTACCCGGCCTTTCCTGCTCACCAATTGGCCAGACCCTGATAGACGTCCTCTTCGGAGACAAAGATCATTTCCGCCGAGAGCCGGTCTGGTTCGAAATAGTGGACCTTGAAAGCCCATACCATGCACTGCTTGGCCGACCTGCCTTGGCCAAGTTCATGGCGGTTCCTCACTACGCCTACCTCAAGACGAAGATGCCGAGTTCCAAGGGAATTCTGACCGTAGCCGGTGACTACAGGAAGTCGTCCGCCTGCGCGGCCGAGAGCAGCCGGCTGGCCGAGTCCCTGGTGATCGTAGCTGAGAAGCGGCTCCTTGACCGGGTCGTGGCAATGGCCGGAAAGCAGCCAGAGATGTCGCCCGACCCCAAGGAGTCGGAAGCTGAGGGCTCGTTTAAGCCATCCAAAGAGACCAAGAAGATACCCTTGGACCCGGAGCACCCAGAGAGGTACGCTGTCATGGGTACAAACCTTGACAGTAAATAGGAAGGCGAGCTCGTCGATTTCCTCCGTGAGAATCGAGACATCTTTGCATGGTCCCCCAAAGACATGCCAGGTGTACCGACGGAATTCGCCGAGCACAAGCTACATGTCAGGCCAGATGTGAAACCCGTCAGGCAGCCCTTTTGCCGCCTATCAGAAGAGAAGATAAGAGTTGTTGGAGAAGAGATAGCCCGGCTTCTTGCAGCCGGCTTCATCATGGAAGTGTTTTTTCCAGAGTGGCTGGCAAACCCAGTTTTGGTACTGAAGAAAAACAAGCACTGGCCGACTTCCTCATCGACTGGGCCGAGACCCAGTACCTGCCGGCAGCGCCCGACTCCACCCATTGGCGGATGCATTTCGACGGCTCCAAGATGCGCACCGGCCTGGGAGCCGGCGTCGTCCTCACCTCCCCTAAAGGCGACAAGCTCAAGTATGTGCTACAGATCCACTTCGCCGCCTCCAACAACGTCGCCGAATACGAGGCGCTCATTCATGGGCTCCGGCTTGCCAAAGAACTCGGCATTCGCCGGATCCTGTGCTATGGCGACTCCGATTTGGTGGTCCAACAGTCATCCGGCGACTGGGACGCCAAAGATGCAAACATGGCGAGCTACCGCTTCCTGGTGCAGCAACTCAGCAGATACTTCGAGGGGTGCGAGTTCCTTCACGTGCCAAGAAATGACAACGATCAAGCAGACGCCTTGGAACGAATCGGCTCCACCCGCCAAGCAATACCCTCCGGCGTCGCTCTTCAGTGCCTCCTCAAGCCGTCTATCAAGCCTTCACCAGAATCAGACTCCATCTTTGTGCCGGCTCCTCCCGAAGAAGTCGGATCCGACTCAAGAGCCCCAGCAGACGGCCCCAAGAAAATCATAGTTGAAGCCGGCCCGGGGACTTCAGAACCCGGCCCGGGGACTGCGCCAGTCGGCCCAGGGACTTCGTCAATCCAACAAGCAGCTGCAGACTCCAGCCCGCCGCCTCCCAGCCCAGCCGCCCTTGTCCAAGTCACTGTGGTGACGGTTGAAGAAATAGTAGCACCCTCATGGGCGCAGCCCATCCTCAAGTTTCTAGTGAACAGAGAGCTGCCGACTGATGAGATCTTGGCTCGGCAAGTGCAACGCCGAGCGGCAGCATACACCATAATCAACAGAGAGCTGGTCAGGTGAAGTGTAACTGGTGTCTACCAGCGCTGCGTGGAGCCAGAGCAAGGCCAAGCAATTCTCAGAGACATCCACCAAGGCGAGTGCGGCCACCATGCGGCTTCAAGAGCACTTGTCGCCAAAGCCTTTAGGCACGGTTTCTTCTGGCCGACTGCCCTGGAAGAGGCTAAAGAGTTAGTCCAAAAATGCAAAGGGTGCCAGAAGTTCCGCTCCAAGCCACTTCAGCCGGCTTCCGCATTGAAGACAATCCCCATCGCTTGGCCCTTCGTGGTTTGGGGCCTGGACATGGTGGGACCATTCAAGACGGCCCGAGGCGGCCTGACTCATCTGCTTGTCGTGATGGACAAGTTCACTAAGTGGATAGAAGCAAAGCCCATCAAGAAGTTGAACGGTCCAACTGCGGTGACCTTCATCGCTGACATCACGGTGCAGTATGGCATACCGCACATCATCATCACCGACAATGGCACAAACTTTGCCAAAGGCGCCTTGGCCCGTTTCTGCGCGACGCAGGCCATCCGACTAGACTTAGCGTCCATTTCCCATCCGCAGTCAAACGGCCAGGTGGAGCGAGCAAACGGCCTCATCCTGTCCGGCATCAAGCCTCGACTGGTCGAACCACTCGAGCGTTCGGTCGGCTGTTGGGTTGAGGAGCTACCAGTCGTCCTTTGGAGTTTGCGCACGACTCCAAACAAGTCAACCGGCTTCACGCCTTTCTTCCACGTCTACGGTGCCGAAGCCGTCATCCCGACGGACATAGAGTTCGACTCTCCATGAGTCACCATGTACACCAAAGAGGAAGCTGAAGAAGCACGTCAAGACGGCGTCGACTTGCTCGAAGAGGGCCGGCTGTTGGCACTCAGCCGGTCCGACATCTACCAGCAGAGTCTGCGCCGATACTACAACCGAAAGGTCAAGCCGAGATCGTTTCAAGAGGGCGACCTTGTGCTCCGGCTGATTCAGCGAACAGCCGGCCAGCACAAGTGGTCGGCGCCTTGGGAAGGCCCCTTCATCATCAGCAAAGTGCTGGGCAATGGCTCCTACTACCTAATCGACGCTCAGAAGCCTCGAGCACGCAAGAGGGACGACTCCGGCAAGGAGTCAGAACGGCCATGGAACGCAAATTTTCTCCGAAGATTTTACAGTTAATGCAGTATGTACCACGCTATCCTTTGTGTTAAAGTACCGAGACTTTGGCCCCCCAAGACGAGCTCGGGGACTGCCCTTTTTTGTTATCTGTATGATAAGAATTATGCCTCCGAGTATGCTACTCTTTGTTATGCCGCTTGGCACCGGGTTCGACTAGTCGGCCCGGGGACTCGCCGTCTTGCGCTATGGAATGCTTCCTACAGTCGGACAAGTAGTGTGCTGCGCTTAAGACGTCTCCTGTCGAAAGCCGCAGCTCACAAAGCGACTGTTGGTAGGCAGAGTATAAGCAAGAACGAGCGCGCACATGAAAAAATGGCTAAGGACTCAAAGCGTATGCATAGCCCAAGCCGGCTCCCAGCCTCTCTCTGCGGATCCGACTCTCGAATAGTTGGCTCTCCGCCTTCTATCCCACTTGTTAAAAAACTCTAAAAAGGCGAAGTACTTGCCTTCCCTAAAATAGCCAAGCATTTGACTTGCGGCAGTCCGCGGAGCGACTGTCCGTCTGGCAAAGCAGTGACTATGGAAAGGCGGCAAAGGAAAAAGCCAAAAGAGCAATAAGCAAGGAAAGATAGAAGGCAAATAGATATTTACATAAGCAAAGGCCTCTGGCCGAGTTCAAAATACACCCCGCGGGTGGAATTGTGCAAATTAACAAGTTCTTCAAAGACTATGAAAAACAGATAAAGTAAGGACAAGACGGCAGCCTAAGGAGCAGCAGACAGGTTCGGCGGGTCGGCGGAGACGGCGGTGTCAGGCGCTGGAGCGGCCGGCTTGGCAGTCTTGGCTTGATTGTCTCCGGCGGCAGCCGGCCCGGTTGGACGCGGCTCATTGCTGGAGGCATGATCGAGCTGAGGCTGGTCGTCCGCTCCGTCTTCTGGCGCCTCCGTCTCGTCCTCGTCCCCCGCCTCGTCTTCCTCCTCGGTGCTGGAGCCGATCACCTCCGCCGAGTCTTCACCGTAGTTGGGGTTCATCCCGAACCACTCCGGAGGCACCTCCTCACCATTCGCGGCCCGCTCGGGAACGAAGACGCTGGTGTCGGTGTAGTCGGCGATCGCTGCTGCGTGCTCGATGAGGGAGCCTTCCACAGCCGCCAGTTCTGCCTGGGCCTCTGACCGAAACGCGGCCAGCCGGTCCAGGTCCAGCCCTGGATACCAAGCCTTGACAAATTCCAAGGCCCGGCGTGCTCCAGCCCGGGCTGAGGAACCCTTCCAAGCCTCAAGACGGCCGACCGCGACCTCCAGCCAGTCGGCAGTTCGACTGGCGGTGCGCAGAGCTGGCATGCCTGACCACAGGGCGGAGATCGCCTGGGCCCCGGCACATTGAAGCCGGCGCAGCAGCTGATGAGCCGGCCGCAGACGGGTCTCGATGCTCAGTAGCTGCTCATCGACGGTCAGTAGGGCGTTGGCGGCAATGTCCTCGCCATTCTCCCTCCGCGTCTCGCGATCAGCCTCGATGGCTCGATTGACCGCTTGCGAATGGCCAGGGAAGAAGTCTGCCCAAAACAAAAAGAAGCAGAGAGAAAATCAGCAGTCGGCCTGACTTGCAGTCGGCAGCTCAAGGAAAGAAAGAAAAGAAACTCACCATCGACAATGTCCTCGATCTCGTGGAAGCCGAAAGTCAGCATCGCCTCCCTGTCGGTCCAGGAGGAGCGCTCCATCTCGAACTCGGCCAGGAGGGCGGTCTCTTTCTTCTCCGCCTCGTCCTGGGCTGCCTTCAGCAGCTCCTTCTGCTCCGCCAACTGCTCGGCCAGCAAGTCGCGCTCTTTGGCGAGCTTGCCGCACTCCTCCTCCTTGGTGCGAAGGGCTGTGCTGATTTCGCCAGCTGTTCCTGAAGAGCGGCATTGGCCTCTGAAAAACAAAGGGAAAAGACGTTAAGTCATTAGCAGCAAAGATCGCCGGGAAGATCCGGCCCGATTGCTCGGCAGTCGGCCTGAATCTCAGGCACTACAGCCCGCGGGTGCGCCAGCGTGCCCCCGCAGAAAAGAAGAGGAACTTACTCTGGCTCTCCGACAAGTCGGCAATCCGCTTCTCTAGCCGGTCAATATTGCGGTTGTAGGCGGTGACGCGGAGGTTGTGGTACTCCTGCAATAAAAACCAGACAAAAAAAAAATGAGGAACTCGCCAGATTGAGTTCCGGGCCGCCTGCGCAGCAGCCGGCCTGAAACTCAGGGACTACACCCAGTGGGTGCACTGGCGCGCCCCCACAGAGAAGAATGAGAAAAGGCAAAGTCAAAAAGAAAAACGTACTCGGATAGACGCTCGCGATGCCAGATGCGCCCTGGTGCAGCCCTGGATGGTTCTCCTTCAGCTCGCAGCTTCGCCTGCACATCCAGGAGCGCCCGGTTCAGTGGACCGTTGCCGCCTCCTCGCACCCATCCAGTAGGCGCAGCACTTGACGCCTCGGCGTCTGGAATGGCGAGCTGGCGGCGCCGGCTTCCAAGGGGCGCGTCACCGAGACCGCCTTCGCGAGACGGCGGCGCGCCGACGAGGCGACTTGAAGAAGCAGCCTTGCCACCGCCTCGTCCTCAGCCGGCAGCACTGGAGGGCCCGCCGGCTGCTTGCCATGCGACGGAGGCGGCGGTGGCGGCGAGGCCGTGCCCGATGCAGAGGCCTCGCCTCCGTCCCTCTCCATGATGGGGTGCTCCTCGCTGACTTCTCCAGTCTGCCCCATGAACTCTGGGGGCGGCGGCGCGGAGCTCAGCGGGACGATAAGCAACGCCGACTGGCGGTGCGCGGCCTCCTCGACCCGCTGTTTGGTCGCGGCGGCGGCTTCGGCCTCCTCCAGCCTCTTCTGGGCGGAGGCCGCCGCCTTCTCGGCCTCCGCCTTCTCCAGGCGGTCGGCCTCTTCCTCGTCGCGCTTCTCCCGCGCGTTGCGCTCCGTCGCCTCCGGGAGGTCGGCGGTGGGGTCAATCCGCCGGGTGTTGGCGGACGTCTCGGCCGACCCCATGACAGAGGGGACGGCGACCCTCTCAAGAGAAAGAGGGGCCCTGAAGCAGAAAACAGAATGAAAAAGACTCAGAAAGAATTCGTCAAAGAAAACAAGACAAAGGTGGCGAAGGACTTACGCAGAGACTAGCGGTGGCTTCTTCACTTCCTTGCGGAAGCGGTTGGCCTTCGCGATCACCTCCTCCCGCTTGGTCGTAGCGGACGCCCCCTTGAACTTCTTCGGCCGACCGCCGAGCGAACTCGGCGCGGCCCGGCGCTTCTTCGCGCCGATTTGACTAGTCAAGCCGGCGGAAGAACTCCATCACCGCCTTCGGCGTCGGCCTCCATCACCGCCACCCCCAAGTCGGGGTCCTCGACATCGCTCTCCGCTCGATCTGGAGCGAAGTCGCGGGGCTGTCCAGTGGCGCCGGCTGCAGGCGGGATGAGAGGGTTCTGACTCAAAGAAAGCCAAGAAGATCAGAAGTCGGATTCTGCTACAAGGAAAACAGAAAGCATAAATATGCGACTTACCGCAGGAGGGGGGTTGGCACACGAGTACGGCTCTTTGCCGAACTGCCAATCTTCCGCGAGCTCGTAGTTCGCGATGTGATTCACCATCTTCGCCACCTCCGCGTGGGGCATGTCCCAGGTGCACATCCGACTCGGGTCTCGGCGGCCTCTCATCTGACTAATCAGATGAGGTCGGCCTTGGAGAGGGAGGACTCGGCGCGCCACGAAGGCGGCCAGCAAGTCGGCCCCGACCAGGCCTTCCGACTGCGTCAGCACCCGGAGTCGCGTGATGGCGGCGGTGCCGGCGGGAGTCAGCGTCTGGGCCCGGTGGGACCAACTGGGAAGCCTCCTAGCCGGCGCGCCGGCCTCATAGGGCGGTAGGTTGACCTAGTCGCCCTCCACGGTGACGTTCTTCACGTAGAAGTACGAGCGCTGCCACATCTTCACCGACTTGATCAGCACGATGGAGGGGAATGGATTGTCGGCGGTCGACCTGCGCATTGCGATGAAGGCGCCGCATTGAGCCGGCACGCCGACGACGTGCGTGACGAGCTCGGATTGAAAGAGCTCTCCCCACAGCTCGATAGTGGGGAGAACGCCAAGAAAACCTTCACACAGGGTGGCGAAGGCGGCCAGCAGCACCACCGTGTTGGGGGTGAGGTGGTGCGGCTGGAGTCCGTTGAACTCCAAGAAGGAGTGGAGGAAGCCGCTCGCTGGTAGGCCCAGGCCGCGCATAAGGTGCGAGCGGAATATGACCCGCTCGCCCTCCTGCGGCGCTGGCCTTATTTCCCCCGCCGGCGGGGCGCGGGCTCGCACCAAGTTCGCGCCGGGGAGCCGGCGCGTCTTGCGAAGGTGCTCGATGGCGTCGTCATCCACTTCGGAGCCGTCCCAAACACCGGAACGCACGGCAGGAGCCGCGGCGGCAGAGGAAGAGCTCATCGCTACGGAGTGGTGCGGCGTGGCGCGGCGACGGCTGGAGGAAGAAGAAGCAGGAGGTGGT
>NC_041383.1:230534715-230552838 GCF_002162155.2 Triticum dicoccoides
ATGGGGCGGCGTTGGATTAACTGCGTGCAGGACCCCACGCCCCCACGATTTACCCACGAAGTTACTGCGCGTAGTAACGACGTGGGAAACGCAACCGCCCGCACGGCCGCAACGGATCCGTTCGCGCGCCGAGGCGCGGTAGTGGCGGGCCCCGCCTGACGGCCAGTCCCGTCGCGCGCATGGGCAGGCAGACTGCCCTTGCCATGTGGCGCCGCGCGACGGGCCGAGGCGGGCGACCGCGGGAAGCGTATCAGGCACGCCGCCTGGTTCCCGCCGCGACATACGAAACTCCCCAAGGGGCAAGACGGCCCTCGACGAATCTGACTCCAGCCAGTCGGATTGAGCATGCCGGCTCTCGATGAATCCGACTCCAGCCAATCGGCTTGGAGAAAGGCGGCCATCAAAAGCTTGCTTTCCCCCATCTAAAGAATGAAACTGCTGAGGCGCACGACGTATCGACCTCGAAGCCTCACCAGCTTCGGGGACTACTGTCGGAGTAATGGGCCACGGGTAGGCTAACCCGAGTCCCAGAACCTTTCAAGACATCGGGGCGGACTGCGCCCCTCAAGTACCTACGGCGACTCCAAGATAAGCCGAGTCCCAGCAGGCGACTCCGAGACGAGCCGAGTCCCCGAGGCGACTCTCGTCTTGGCCGAGTCCCAGAGCCAACTCCGAAGAAGCCGACTATGAGGAGTCGGCCCGCGACTCCCAACCACCCGGTAATTAAAGATGAGCATGGCCATAGTGCGCCGTATCCGCGGAGTTCTCCGCCCGGCGCGGCACTGTTGCCATGCCAGCCCTGACATCAGCCCCTGGGGCGGGGCCCTGTACCCACGACGCCTTGTCTGTACGGCCCAAAGACGGCGGGGCCTACCAGTCAGCGAGAGTATTGAAGACGGCGGGCGCGCCGAGAGTCGGACCCGTTGGGAGTCGGCCCCCCGAAGCCGGCCGGCCCCTCCCCCGGGCCCCACGCGCCATTAACCAGATGCGACCGGGGAATGGCCACAGTGATCGCCCACAGGCGGCGTCACTGTTGCCATAACCCCATGACCAAGCCCGCGTCATTAGAAGCACGACTACAGTAATCTGCAGCCGGCAAGACCCGCCCACGGCGGACGCGGGCTAACACTCTCGTACCAGGCCAGTCGGCGGGACCCATCAGTCGGCGGGCCCCAGGAGTCGGCGGACAAGACGGCGCCTGAGAGACAGACGGCTGGGACCCGCACCCAGCCGGTTTTACCATTGTAACCCTGGGGGGTAGGCCTATATAAACCCCCCAGGGCACCCATGCAAAGGGTTCGCATCCAGTAGCATTAGACAAAACACAAAGGAGGGAGAGAGCTAGCCTTGCCTTCTCCTTCCTCCAGAAACAGCTCTAGGAGCACCCTTGTATTCACTTTGCCTTAGTGATCATGCGGAGACCCCGCAGAGCAGCAGTAGGGGTGTTATCTCCTCGGAGAGCCCTGAAGCTGGGTAAGATCCGCCGGCGTGCATGTCTTCGCCTCATCCCGTTTCCAGGCACCGGCGATGTTCTACTCGCCCCCACCATGATAAGCCATCCTTTGGCATATGTCGTACCCAACCCCCGACAGTAATGTAGTTGTAAAAGAATATCACCTTGTAGACAGTAGCCCCTGATGCTCTGTTCGGTGTTCCGGAAGAAAAAACAAACATAGGATCATAATAATTCGCAGGAGTCTAACATAACATGTCTATGTGAATAAGCAGACGTCGCTGCTGGCTGCTGCCGCTCATACTGTGGAGGTCTCCAGCTTGAAGCAGAATCTGGAGCGGGCCGAGGAAGAACTCGACCTCGTGAAGAAGCAGCTGGAGGACATCCAAGGTATGCACTAAGCGATGCTTTATATTTAGGAAGGATGAAAAGTTCGTACTGACTAAAGTGTCATGACCTTTATTAGAGGCCGCGACCGAAGTAGTGGCCCTCAAGAAGGCCTTGGCCGAGGCCAAGGACAAAGCGGCTAAGGAACGCGCCGCACACGAGAAGTAGGAGGCCCGGGTCAGCGAGGACCAGCAAGAGCTCCAGGACGCCGTCAAAAAGTACGAGTCCTTGGAGCGTGATTCTAAGACTCAAGAGTCTGAATTTCCGAAGGCCCGCCAGAGCACGCAAGATGCACGAGCCGAAGCCCAGAGCGCCCTCCAGGAAATCCAGGTGGCCAAGAAGATTGCGACGGGTAAGGCTTTTATTATGCAAAGCAAATATGTGAAGGAAACATTCCTTTTACTTACCCGAATTTGGAGTTCTCGAGGAGCGTTTGCGGATCTGCCGCCCAGCGTATCATATGCTGCAGAGTTCTTTCGAGCCGAAGAAGGGAGGTCTACGGAGAAGTTGTTCTGGTCTCAATACCTTGGACCAGAACATCCGGTGCCCTTTAGTGACCAGCTAAAACAGTTGGTTGAGCTGCACAAGGCGGCCGAACTGGCCATGAAGGACCTAATAGTCCGGCTATGGCCTGCTGAGCCCATGCCTAGTAGCTACTTCGGACTCGTGAAGCGGCTGGTCAGTGCCTGCCCTCGGCTTGATGCCGTCAAGCGGTCGGTCAGCATTGAAGGTGCGCGGATGGCTTTCGCCCGCGCCAAGATGCATTGGGCGAAGATGGATTCCACAAAGTTGATGACCGAGGGTCCGCCCGTGGGCAAGGAGCATCGCAAGCCCGAGATGTACTATGACAGTGTCATGGAGGGATCTCGCCTTGTGGCGGAGCAATGTGCCAAGGATATCATTTTCCCCTGAAAGCATTATTTCATCCTGTCCTGTAATATGGAACAAGGTCCTTATGTAATATAATGCATGTTATTTAAAATTTTACCTCCTGTGCGGCCATTTATGAAATCTGAGAGTTGGTCAGTCATCGGCTTCTGCTCCCACGTAGCTAGTACAGGGGTGTTCGGTATAAATCTAAACACTCTTTATCCAAATTTTTGGTCCTTTAAGGAGGTGTTTAGTGCAACGAACAAGGCAATCGGACTATACAACTTTATCACCCTCACTTAGCCATAGGAGTTCTATAATTTTAAATTTTGGTGTAGCCCTGGTATTCGGAAGGCCGAAGTTGGGGCGCTATACACGCCTAATCGGATAAAGACCGATTCCTCGCATAAAGCGGGAAAAAATCTCTAACGATTTGAAAACCTCTCGAACATCTGACCAGCTCTCGCCATATCATGAGAGTTAGTTTTCGGCTTTCTCTACTGAGGTGCTCGTCCGGAAGAACCGGGACACAATCGCATTAGTTCTCCCTTTACTACCCTAGCCGATAGAGCGAAATGTAAGGTAGCAACCACAGGAGCCGGGCAACCCAACTATTGACCAAAGACATGATTCGGAGGCGATGCATATAATGCTATAAGTTCAGGGTGCCGAACCGTACTGTAAAAGTGTTCGGGCTTTCTTGCCGTGTTATGGGGTACAATGAAGCCCCTGGCGAATTAAGGCATACCAGAATGTACGGATGCAATTGAAAATAAATAGACAAGGAAAAAATTAGGTAATAAGGAGACATTGCAAATTATTTTTCATTGTAATTTGATTAATACGTCAAGGCGTATGTGTACAAGTAGTGCGATAAGAAAATAAGGCTATTTAACATGCCACGACCAAGAGCGAGCCGCGTGCGGGTATTTAAAACAGGTATGACGATCATTAGCAGAGACCACCTGGGTATTCCCTTGTACGTCCGAGCCCCTAGCTTTCTTGGTGTATCTGTTCCGCTATGGGTCCGGTGAGCAGGTTTATCAGAAAAGGCCTTGAGAAGAGAAAAAACATGAAAGAAAGAGAAAAGGTGAAGGTATGCGGATCCAAGAGCGGTTGAGCCGCATTATGGACCGCGGTCTAGCTGTGCCTCCAACCATGCCCATGGTATTTTAAGTGCGTAGTTGTGTACACGTGGCACGAATTTCACCACTTTATTGGGGCTGGGACGAAGGCCGGATTGCTTGCTGAGCTCTGGACGAGCCGGACGGTCCTGTTGCAGAGTAGCTCGGACTCGCTTGACGGTGTCCGGGGGCTTTATTGCCGAATTGAGGTTTTTCCTAAGAAGGCTACTCTGTACTTCTGCTGCAAGGGCCGCGGTGTGCTCCTCCGTATGGAGGGAGCGCTCCGTGTTTCCATTGACTGTTATAACACCGCAAGGTCTGGGCATCTTGAGCTTTAGGTAGGCATAGTGCAACACCGCATTGAAACAAGCAAATGCGGTTCGTCCGAGCAGTGCGTGATAACCACTACGGAAGGGGACGATATCGAAGATTAATTCTTCGCGTCAGAAATTATCCGGGGATCCGAAGACCACTTCCAGTGTGATTGAGCCCGTACAGCAAGCCTCTACACCTGGTATGACACCTTTAAAGGTGGTTTTGGTGGGCTTGATCCTTGAGGGATCAATACCCATTTTGCACACTGTATCCTGATAGAGCATGTTCAAGCTGCTACCACCGTCCATGAGGACGCGTGTGAGGTGGAATTCGTCAATGATAGGGTATAGCACCAGTGCGGCTGAACCGCCATGATAGATACTAGTCTGATGGTCCCTTCGATCAAAAGTGATCGAACAGGAGGACCACGGGTTGTATTTCGGGGTGACTGGCTCCATTGCGTAGTCGTCCCTTAGTGCTTGAATGATATTATCCTTCATATCCATTTATGATCATTCACTTTGCTTGGTGATGAGTGCATGTGTTCAATTATTATCATTTTGATCGCTCCACCAAGATGTATGTGACATGGAAGAGTGACCCATGATCCTAACACATTGTGCATTTGCAGTCCAAAGCAAATTTTAAATAATGCACAAATTTAGGGGGAGCTCTTTTTTGTCACATACCTCTCAAAGCGGCAATGTATTTCAATCTTATTATTGTTTGTCGAAGCTTTGATCTATATGTTGTCATCAATTACCAAAAAGGGGGAGATTGAAAGTGCAACTATTCCTCGGTGGTTTTGGTAATGATTAACAACATATAGCTCATTGAACTAATGCCATTACAAGATAAATATTTCAGGAAAGTTCAATGATTGGCATGGCATGGATAAGGAATGTGGACCCCTCAAAATGCTAAGGACAAAAGATTGGCTCAAGCTTCAAAGTCCAAGACTCTACATTTTCTATTTTAGTGATCCAAGATCACATTGAGTCTATAGGAAAGCCAATATTATTAAAAGGGAATGAGGTGTTGCTTAATGGTTTGCTTGCTCAAAGTGCTTAGTCATATGCTCCAAAAGCCCTCAACCACTGTCTCATATCCACACATGTCCCAAACCAAAAGTCAAACTCGGCCCCACCGATTTGATCCATCCGGCGCCACCGAGTTCATTTGACATAGCCACTGCCAGAAACCCTAGTCTTTTCGGTCTCACCGATAGGGATCTCGATCTCAACGAGATGGGGTTGCAAACTCTCTGTTTCCCTTCGTAACGTTTTGGTCTAACCGAGATGAGCGATCGGGCCCAACGAGTCTGCAATGCAAACTCTCTGTTTCCTTTTCATAACGCTTCGGTCCCACAGAGATGAGCGAATCGGTCCCACCGAGTTTGCCTGACCAACTCTCTAGTTATCTTATTACCAAAGTCGGTCCAACCGAGTTTGAGTAATCGGTCCAACCGAGATTACGTTATGCCCTAACCCTAATGATATCGGTCACACCGAGATGACATGTTGGTCCCACCAAAATTGCCTAACGGTCACATATGTACTGAATCGGTCCGACCGAGTTTTCTGATTCGGTCCCACCAAGTTTGGTATAATGTGTGTAACAGTTAGAATTTGTGTGGAGGCTATATATACCCCTCCACCCTCTCCTCATTCGTGAGGGAAGCCATCAGATCGTGCCTACACTTCCATTACCCATTTTCTGAGAGAGAGCCACCTACTCATGTGTTGAGACCAAGATATTCCAATCCAACCATATGAATCTTGATCTCTAGCCTTCCCTAAGTTTCTTTCCACTCAAATCATCTTTCAACCAAATCCAATCCTATGAGAGTGAGTTGAGTGTTGGGGAGACTATCATTTGAAGCACAAGAGCAAGGAGTTCATCATCAACACATCATCTATTACCTTTTGGAGAGTGGTGTCTCCTAGATTGGTTAGGTGTTACTATGGAGCCTCCGACAAGATTGTGGAGTTGGACCAAGGAGTTTGTAAGGGGAAGGAGATCGCCTACTTCGTGAAGATCTTCCCTAGTGAGGCAAGTCCTTCATGGGCGATGGCCATGGTGGGATAGACAAGGTTGCTTCTTCGTGGACCCTTCATGGGCGGAGCCCTCCGTGGACTCGCGCAGCCATTACCCTTCGTGGGTTGAAGTCTCCATCAACGTGGATGTACGATAGCACCACCTATCAGAACCACGACAAAAACATCTGTGTCTCCTATTGCGTTTGCACTCTCCAAACCCTTCCCTTTACATTCTTGCAAGTTGCATGCTTTACTTTACGCTTCTCATATGCTCTTTGCATGCTTGCTTGAATTGTATTAAGATTGCTTGACTTGTGCTAAGTTGTTAAAATTTGCCAAGAACTAAAATTGGGAAAAGGTTAAATTTTTATTTGGTCAAGTAGTCTAATCACCCCCCTCTAGACATACTTTTGATCCTACAAATAGCGTCGTAATTACTGCAGCCTTTGGCAGCATCATAAATGCTGTATCACAACAAAATAAATTCCAACCATACAACAAAAGTCCTGTTGGCATAAAGTTTACAGTCCTTGCAGATAAAAGCACCATCAGATGTATAGAAGCACATATCCTTTGACCTGAGTGCTAATGTTTCAGGCTGTAGAATCTGATGGAGCAACACAATCTTCACCTTTTTCCGCCATTGTTCTTGAGCAACGGAACGAATGTCCGATAGTTTGGTTTCAAAACCATTCATATCTTGACGACAATTGTCAACCACTATTCTTGTTTCCGAAATGACGTCCATTAGGGATTGGACTTGTGTCTGGAGCAAAGATATATCACTCTGTCTAGCTGGAAGATTTGGTTCAGTAGGCGATTTGGACGAGGTTACCTTGACAACCAACCAAGAATTACGCAGGAAGGTGCTTTTTGCACTGTTAGTGGAGAGATACTGACATACTGCAGCAAGAGGTGACATTGTGCCTGTGGTAGCCTCGTCACCTTCAGGTGGTTGTGGCCTTTCAATCATTTGTTCCATAGCTTGCTGAAAGTTTGAACTTGTAGATTAGTGTACCAGATAAGTTACTAATAAGACAAAAACAAACAAAGTAGGTTACACATTTATACATAACTTATTTTGGTGAACTACTACAATACATTAGCATGTATTGTAGTGCCAACTACATAATAAAATCACTTTCAGAACATATGTCCATTTAGCATGCCTACTGTATTGTCTATTTTCTCACATTCGTTGACATCTAAGGATAAAGAGACATGGTTTAAAGTAGGATGAACATAGTATGACATCATTCATATCATGGACAAACAGATATAAAACAAACAGGCTATTTTATCATTGTGTGCGCACATGAACATCACAACCAGATTACATATCAAGACCAAAAGAATATCCTTCATCTCTTTTAAACCATGTAAGGTCAAATGATACGTTAAGACAACGATGTATAAAAGTGAATAGAGTAACTGACATTGGTTGCAAACCAAGCAGTTAAATGAACACATCACAGTACCAATCAGTTCAAAGTCAAGAGGAGTAAGGACTTATAATAGCGGCTTGAACTGGTGTGCTCACGCCCTTCATCTTGCTGGTGTGGCAATCCTTGAAGATTTGCACTGCATTCTGTTCAGGTTCTTTTTGGTCCGCGCGGGCTTTCCTCTGTATTTGGAACAAGTCAATATAGATACGATAATATGGCACAGAAAAAAGAAGGAAGTAGCAGCTATTTACAAGAGCCTTGTAGTGTGCAATATAGCTACGAGATCCTGTTGTCTGTTGGAATTTCACTTTAGAACGGTTGGTCTTGTTCTTCAAACAGTTAGCCTAGAAGAAGACACACTTGTAAGGCACATACATAAATACAAGTTGAATATGTGGTGTGATCAAATACATATAGCCTACCTGATACTTTGGATTAGAGCAGTGTTTTACAAGGGTTGTCCAGTCTTCATCTGTAATATATTCCACTGGAGATGTTTGGGCGATTTCATTGTTAGCCTTGCCTTCAAAGTGAGATTTTCTAAGGTGGTACTGATACTATTGCAGAGCAGACTGAAAAACATGAGTGCATGCTTGTTTAGTTGCATCATCTTTCGGATCCAACTTGAAACTCATCTGTTGAAAAAAGAATGTGAGTCTTATTAGGAGGAAGCTAGAAAGTATGGGACAGAGCAAGACAATATTACTAATTGTGATGAATAACATTACTTACGGATAAATGGTCAAGGAAGGTGTTAAACTAGGTATTGTCTTTCTCATTCCTGTACTAGATCCACGTTGGGAGGATACGTGCATGACACCTAACGGCAACGGCTGCCTCTGATACTAACTTGGCTGACTTTGTAGCATCACGTGACCTTTTTAAACCTGCCTCAAAATGGATCTCCATTCTTCCTCCTTTAGATTGTGTTAATCTGTCAAGAATTATCCCTGATGTCTGTTTCCGCTTGCATCGTGGTGCTAGTTCAACAACGAATATGGAAAGTGTTAGTGTACATCAAACTGTGAGGGTACATATAAAGGAGCATGCAACTGCAACTTGACTCAGTCAGGTACCATCTTGGTGTTGATGCTCATGAGGTTCATCTGATCTTGCCAAGTCCTGTCGTGTCAGCAGTGCTTCGGAAGTAGTGTTAGGTGTGAAGGCAGCTTGGGAACTGGCCAGTTCTAGAGCAAACGAACGAGTAACTCGTTGAGATGCTGGTATAGTTGAAGCAGATGCTGCAGCTGGTGGAGCAGGTGATACTGTGTTTGTAGATTTAGCCGGTGAACTTGGACCTTCTACTACACTATAAGTACCAGCAGAATCTCGAGGGCAGATACTTTTCTGTTTCACCCGACGAGTAACACCATTCCCTACTATATTCTTTTCCTTGCTCTTTTTTGACTTTGCCACGTCAAGCCGTACCCACAAAACAGAAGAATAAAATCGCTCTTCAGAACTCATTGATGCATGATACATACACGCAATACTTTGATGTAAGACAACCGTATGAGGATGTAATATGTAAGAAAAACAGGACGACATGACATATTCACAGCTATGATGTGTAAACTACGAAGAAGGATTTTAAAGAAAATAGAAGTAATGCAAGCTAGACACCATATGAAAGATGCAACCAATATTACTCTGCCAAGTTAAAAGTGTCTTGTCATAAGTGGCAATTCGAAAAATTAGAAGCAGTACAATGTAGAAATTAATGCAAGATGCAACCACCTATCAAACTGCCATGTTAAATGCGTCCAATCATGAGTGACTGATGCGTGATACACAACAATAGTACTTTTGATGTAAGAACATGGTATGATAGATAGATGTAGTGTATTCTAGACACAGAAAGCCATGTCATATGCACTTGTATAATGTATAAACTCAGAGGGTGCAATTTAATCAAAATAGAAGAAATACAGGCTAGACAACATATGCAACATGAAACCAATTATCACAATGTCAACTTAGAGCAAGCACCAGCGATGGTGGAGTACGGGAGATGAACTCATCATGTAGACTTGGGACTTCAACTTCATTAGCAGTAGCAGTGGCAAATCTAGAGAGTCTCTGTTTGCGTCGGTGCGGAGGACCACCAACATCCCCTAACTTACTCTTTGCCTTCTTATTTTCGGATATTGCCTTATGAAGTCAAAACCACAAGAATATGAAAAAAATTAGCTCTGCATAACTGGTTGATGCATGATACAGACGAACACTACTTTGATGTAAGGCAAGCGCAGGATAGGAGGATGGAATATATACAAAAAAAGACAGTGTTGCATATTCACACGTACGATAGGAGGATGGAATATGTATGAAAAAACAGTAAGCAGAAGGCATTTCAACAAAATTAGAAGAAATGAAAGCTAGGCACCATATGAACATGCAACCAATATCACTCTATCAGGTAAAATGTGTCTCGTTGTAAGTGCCATTTCAAGAAATTAGAAGAAGTACAAGCTAGAAGACAATGCAAGATGCAACCTACATCACAGTCCCAAGTTAAATGTGTATTATGGGTAAGTGATTGTTGCAGGTATAAGTTGTAAGCTACGCAGATGCAATTCAACATAATCAAAAGCAATACAAACTAGACATCATACGGAACACGCAACCACATATAACAGTTCCAAGTTAGAGCAAGCACCTGAAGTAGGGGAGATGTGCTCATCATGTACACGTATGTTCTAGAAACAGGAACACCTGTCATATTCATAGGCATTATGTGTAAAGTAAGCAGATGCAATTCAACAAACTTAGAAGCAATTCAAGCTAGACATCGTACGTAACATGCAACCACATATAATAGTGTCAAGTTAGAGCAAGCACCTGTGATGGTGGAGTAGGCGAGATGTGCTCATCATCTACACAGCTACGTTGACTGTCCAGCCTTGCGTTGTCTTGCGCATCTTGTTGGGAGGATGGCGGAGTAGAATCTGTAGAGACCCCCTGTTTGAGTTGCTCCGAAGGACCACCATCATCCACTGTCGGACTAATTTCCTTCAGCTGTAATGATTTTGCATTGTGAAGTCAAACCGATAAGAAAAAGGAATAAAGTTCACTCTTCAAAACTCATTCATGCATGATACTGACGAACACTACTCGGATGAAAGGCAAACACATGATGCGAGGATGGAATATGTACGAAAAACAGGATGGCGTGACATATTCACACCTATGATGTGGTAACTAAGCAGAAGGAATTTCAACAAATTAGAAGCACTGCAAGCTAGACCCCTTTTGAAAGATGCAACCAATATCACTCTGCCAAGCTCATACAGTATGGCGTTTCGACAAATTAGAAGTAGTACATGATAGAAATCATATGCAAGACACAACCAATATCACAGTGGCGACTTAAAGGTGCCTTATCATAAGTGACTTGTGCGGGATATGCAAGAACAGTAGTCTGATGTAAGAACATGGTGTGATCAAATATAGTATGTTCTAGAAACAGGAACACGTGTCATATTCACAGGCATTATGTGTAAAGTAAGAAGATGCAATTCAACAAAGTTAGAAGCAATACAAGCTAGACATCATACGCAACATGCAACCACATATAATAGTGCCAAGTTAGATCAAGCACCTATGATGGTGGAATAGGGGAGATGTGCTCATCATCTACACAACTACATTGACTGTCTAGCCTTGCGTTGTCTTCCGAATCTTGTTGGGAGGATGGCGGAGTAGTATCTATAGAGAACTTCCGTTTCAGTTGCTCGGAAGGACCACCATCATCCAATGCCTTACCAATTTCCTTTGGCTTTATTGATTTTGCATTGTGAGGTCAAACCGATAAGAAAAAGGAATATAATTCGCTCTTCAGAACTCATTCATGCATGATACTGACGAACACTACTATGATGAAAGGCAAAGTCATGATACGTGGATGGAATATGTATGAAAAACTGGATGGCTTGACATATTCACACCTATGATGTGGTAACTAAGCAGAAGGCACTTCAACAAATTAGAAGCACTACAAGCTAGACACCATATGGAAGGTGCAATCAATATCACTCTGCCAAGTTAAAACTGTCTCGTCATAGGTGGCGTTCATCAAACTAGAAGCACTACATGCTAGAAATCATATTCAAGACGCAAACCAATATCACACTGCCAACTTAAAGGTGTCCCATCATAAGCGATAGATGCAGGATACACAAGAAGAGTAGTTTCATGTAAGAACATTGTATGATAGAAGATATAGTATGTACCAAAAACAGGAAAGCGTGTCATATACACACGTATCATGTGTAAGCTAAGAAGATGAAGTTTACACTAATTAGGAGCAATACAAGCTAGACACCATATGCAACATGCAACCAGATATCACACTGCCAAGTTAGAGCAAGCACCTTGGATGGTGGAGTAGGGGAGCGGAGACTTGGACCTTGTAATGCACTAGCTGTACAAGGAGAATCCATACAGATGCCCCGTTTACGTTGCTGCAGAGGACCACCATCACGCCTTCCTTACTCTTTTCCTTCTTTTTCTTGATTTTTCCTTGTCAAGTCAAACCCACAAGAAAAAGGAATAAAATTTGCTCTTCAGAACTCATTGATGCATGATACTGACGAACACTATTTTCATGTAAGGCAGCCGCATGGTAGGAGGATGGAATATGTATGAAAAACAGGACGACGTGATATATTGACATGTATGATGTATAAAGTGTAAACTAAGCACAAGATTTTTGAACTTGTTAGAAGCAATGCAAGCTAGAAATCATATGAAAGATGAAACCAATATCACTCTGCCAAATTAAAAGGGTGGCCTAACAATTGTATTTGGACAAACTAGAAGCAATACATGGCAACATGCTAGAAATAATATGCAATATGCAACGAATAAAGGTGTCTCATCGTAAGTGATTGATGAAGGATACAGAAGAGAGATAGTTTCATGTAAGAACATGGTTAACACATAGATGTAGTGTGTACCAAAAAATAGGAAGGCATGTCATATTCACAGGTATTATGTGTAAACTAAGCACATGCAATTTACCCTAATTAGAAGCATTACAATCTAGACACCATATGCAACATGCAACCACATATCACACTGCGAAGTTAGAGCAAACACCTGTGATGGTGGTGTAGGGGAAGTGCGGTCTTCAAGTATAGAGCTACGTTCAATATCTTCATTTAGGCTTGCTGTTTCTTGAGAATCATGTGGAGAGGATGAAACTGCACTCTTTATAAGAGTAGCATGTCTCATACTAACCCACGGGCGTGACTGTCTTATCATAAGCAATAGATGCAGGATACATAAGAACTGTAGTTTGATGTAAGAACATGGTGTGATTGGCTGATGTAGTATGTACCAAAAATAGGAAGGCGTGTCATATTCACATGTATAATGTGTAAGCTAAGGAGATGCAATTTAACAAATTAGGAGCAATACAAGCTAGGCACCATATGCAACATGAAACCAGATATCACACTGCCATGTTAGAGCAAGCACATGGGGTTATGGAGTAGGGGAGATGAGATTTGGAACTTGCACTGCAGTAGTAGCAGGAGAATCTGCAGATATCATCTGTTTCGGTTGCTCCAAAGGACCACCATCATTTCGTGCCTTCGCCCTTTTAGATTTTTCCTTGTCAAGTAAACACACAAGAAAAAGGAATGAAATTCGCACTTCCAAATTCGTTGATGCATGATACTGACGAACACAACTTTTATGTATGGCAACCACATTGTAGGAGGATGGAATATGTATGAAAAACGCCAAGCAGAAGGCATTTCAGCAAATTGGAAGCAATGCAATCTAAGCACCATACGAAAGATCCAACCAAAATCACTCTACCAAGTTAGATGTGTCTCATTATAAGTGGCACTTCAACAAATTAGAGGCAATACATGTTTGAAATGATATGCAAGATGCAACCAATATTACACTGTCAACTTGAAGGTGTATCGTCAGAAGTGATTGATGAGGGATACACAAGAAAAGTAGTTTGATGTAAGAACATGGTTAATAGAAAGACGTAGTATGCACCAAAAACAGGAAGGTATGTCATATTCACAGGTATAATGTGTTAACTAAGCAGATGCAATTTACCCGAATTAGAAGCATTACAAGGTAGACACCATATGCAACATGCAACCACATATCACACTGCCAAGTAAGAGCAAGCAGCTGCGATGGTGGTGTGGGGGAATTGCGGCCATAAACTAGAGAGATACATTGACTATCTTCATTTAGCCTTGCTGTTTCTTGAGAATCATGTGGGGAGGATGAGACTTCACTCTTTAAACGAGTAGCGTGTCTCACAGTAACCCACTGGGGTGACTGTCTCATCATAAGTGATTGATGAGGGATACAAAAGAGCATTAGTTTGATGTATGAACATGGTTAATAGACATATGTAGTATGTATAAAAAACAGGAAGACATGTCATTATCAAAGGTATAATGTGTAAAGTAAGTAGATGCAATTTAACCAAATTAGAAGCAATACAAGCTAGACACCATATGCAACATGCAACCACATTTGACAGCGCGAAGTTAAAGCAACCACCTGGGATGGTTGTGTGTGGCAATTGAGATCATCAACTGCAGAGCTACGTTTATTGTCTCCATCTGCTGACACTGCACCCTTTAGAGCGCTGAAATGCTTAGTGCTTATCTTTGAATTACACTGGAGCGACTTCTGTCTTTTCTTTTTTGTATTCATCAACACTGCGTCAGAGTCTGAAATACCCATGCATAAAAAAGAATAGTGTGAGTATGGGTGAAGTGTGTGCACAAATAGTACAGTGTTGTCACGCCCAATATGCGACCCTATCCAAGAGGAACTCAAAGGTCCCACCAAGGATAGACCCGCATATTGAAACGCTTTTGCAAGGTGGATATCATTACATCAACATTACATAATAGATGGGGATACATACAACAGGCATACAATGCCACACGAATACAACATCATCTTACAAAAGAGCACCATCCGACTACGGATGAAACACAAACAGAAATTCAAACGACATCCACCCTGCTAGCCCAGGCTGCCGACCTGGAACCTATCCCCTGATCGAAGAATAAGGAGAAGAAGAACTCCAAAACAAGCAAACACCGCTCTCGCGTCATGATCATCGCATAACCTGTACCTGCAACTATTATTGTAGTAATCTGTGAGCCACGAGGACTCAGCAATCCCATTACCATGGGTATCAAGACTAGCAAAGCTTAATGGGAAAAGGAAGGGGTAAAGTGGTGAGGTTGCAGCAGCGACTAAGCATATATGGTGGCTAACAGACACAAATAAGAGCGAGAAGAGAGCAAATGGAACGGTCGTCAACTAGTAATGATCAATAGGTGATCCTGAACTCCTACTTACGTCAAACATAACCCAAAACCGTGTGCACTTCCCGGACTCTGCCGACAAGAGACCATCTCGGCTACACACATGGTTGATGCGTTTTAATTCGGATCTGGTGTCAAGTTATCTACAACCGGACATTAACAAATTCCCGTCTGCCACATAACCGCGAGCACGGCTCTCGAAAGTTTATACCCTGCAGGGGTGTCCCAACTTAGCCCATGATAAGCTCTCGCGATCAACGAAGGATATTCCTTCTCCCAGGAAGGCCCGATCAGTCTCGGAATCCTGGTTTACAAGACATTTCGACAATGGTAAAACAAGACCAGCAAAGCCGCCCGATGTGCCAACAAATCCCGATAGGAGCTCCACATATCTCGTTCTCAGGGCACACCGGATAGGTCAGCCTACGAGTAAAACCAACCCTCGAGTTGCCCCGAGGTGGCCCCGCAGTCTGCCCGTTTCGGACCAACACTCGAAGGAGCACTGGCCCGGGGGGGATTAAAATAAAGATGACCCTCGGGCTCCGGAAACCCAAGGGAAAAAGGGCTATGTGAGACAAATGGTAAAACCAAGGTTGGGCCTTGCTGGAGGAGTTTTATTCAAAGCGAACTGTCAAGGGGGTCCCATAAATCACCCGACCGTGTAAGGAACGCAAAATCCGGGAACATAACACTGGTATGACGGAAACTAGGGCGGCAAGAGTGGTACAAAACACCAGGCATAAGGCCGAGCCTTCCACCCTTTACCAAGTATATTGATGCATTAATTAAATAAGAGATATTGTGATATCCCAAGATAATCATGTCCACCATGGAGCAATCTTCAACTTCACCTGCAACTAACAACGCTATAAGAGGGGCTAAGCAAAGCGGTAACATAGCCAAGCAATGGTTTGCTAGGAAGGGTGAAAAGGTTAGAGGCTGGCATGGCAATTTGGGAGGCTTGAAGAGCAAAAGATAGGTAGCGCAGCATAGCGATAGAACGAAGCAACTAGCATAGCAATGATAGTAATGAGATCCAAGGTGACGGTCATCTTGCCTGAAATCCCACAAGGAAGAAGAACGCGTCCATGAAGAAGATGAAGCCACGAAGACGAACCGAGCGTAGACGAACGAATCCTCACGATCGCAATGAAACAGGAACTATCGAGAAGAAGCACACAAGACGGTAAACACACCACACATGAACAAGGCATGATGCTCAACCAAGCATGATTCATGACAAAGCTATATGAAGCTACTCATGGCAAGAGATGATGCAAACAAGAGCAACACATCAAGGCAAGTTTAAATGAGGCCGGAAACAACATGTAACAAATCCGGTAGGTCCTCATATGCAAATTTCGAAATTGGTCCAGATCTGAACAAACATTAAGTTGAAGTTGTTAAACAGCAAGTTAAGATGCACCAATATGATCTACACGAAATTCTAGTCAAGTTACATATAAAGTTCATTTAGTTCGGAGCTACGGCCTAGAAGATATGAACAAAACAAGTCAAACATGGCATTGATGCTAAATGCATACAAACATCAAGCAAACACCTCAAAACAAGGATGCAACATGATAATATGAAACTTCATGCAAAATCAAGTGAGTTTCATATAGAGCACACTCAAAACGGAGCAACGGTTCAACACATACACTCCATCCAAGTTATAGCAACAATCTGTCCATAATAGCAACTAGGCATCTTGCAAGCATCAAAACAACAAGCTACAACATCCCAACGAGAAAACAAAAGGCATGGACATGAAGTACAGGTAAAGCATGAGAAAACATGTACACTGAGCTATCTCCAGAAATCACTAGAACATTCTCAAAAAGACATGGCAAGATTGCAAATAATAACAGTTTCAGTCTTAACAGAAATAACATCAGGTTGCAATGTTTAGAGCTATCAAACAACATGTTACATGAACTTAACATGGCAAACTAGAGCATGGGATGATTCCACTCAAAGTATAGAACAAAAATCCCTTACTAACCATGAGCCAAAAATGATCAGAGGATATGATGGCACCCATATAAACATGGCAAGTTATATGAAAGATCCATACATGGCAGGAACAACAATAAGTAGGCATGTTGGTGAGCTTGAACCACTCACCACAGAGCAATACATGGCATGGCAAGGCAACCAACAGTAATAATACATGTTTATGAAGCTAAGCAAAGCAGGAGCACGTTCATAGGGTGCATGGATAACTAACACCAATCATGGCAACATTGAACTTAATGTTAACAGGCTGACAGCAACATTATTTAGCAGTTTTGAGGGCAAGATAACAACAATCTACAGCAGGCTATAAATTCAACCAAGGGCATGGATGGATATAGCATAACATGTATAACAAAACATCCTTAGTGAACATCTCCATAGTATGCATAGAATGACTTGTAGCAGCAGGTTTACATAGCATCACGAAATAACAGATTCAGACTAGCAAAACAACAACAGGAAGTACCCTACTTCATGAGCTCGATGCACTCAGTATAAGATTCACAAAAATACATGGATGGCATCACTGTGAAGATGGCGTGACATAGTTCAAAACACATGTACTGCTCAAGCTCATAAGATGCACACATCAAACGCAACAAAAATGACAAATCATCAAGTTATAACAGTTTCAGCAGGTTAACATCATATAGCACTCTTGCAACGATGATTCGGGCGTCAAGATGAACTTAAATGAACATGATGCAATGGAATGAAATGAAGTACTCGTTGAGGCGAATAAGTTGATATGCTACACGCCCAAAACGGAGCCACGGGTGCGGAGTTATGATGCGATGAACATGAGCTAAAAATATGCAAATCCTTGGGGACTTGGGGAAAATAAACGGGGTCAACCTCAGGATTTTCAGATCTGGAACCGGGGCGGCACTGGAACCGAGGCAGGCGGCGGCTCTCGCCGGAGATGGGGCGTGCGGCGGCCGGAGAGGACCGTAGAAGGACGCCGGCGGGTCGGGGTCGCCGGATCCGGCCGGCGCCTCACCGGAGATGGCGCCGACGGAGGGCGACGAGTGGAGGCGGAGGCCGGGAGGCAGCAGCGGGCGGCGACCGGGAGGCGGCGCCGGCGGATCGGTTGGATGGCGGAGGGAGGCGCCGGAGGGCGGTGGTGGAGGCGAGCGCCGGCCGGTGGGA
>NC_041383.1:230553318-230575613 GCF_002162155.2 Triticum dicoccoides
CCCTGGGCGGCGGCGGCGACGGATCCGGGCCCCGCGGGCCGGCGGAGGCGGGCGGCGGCGGCGGACAGGTGGCGGGCGCCGGTTGGCTAGCGGCAGCGGCGGGGTGACGTGGCGGCTTCCTATTGGTCGGACGACGTGGCTGGGCGGCGGTGGACGCGTCCGGCTGCGGGCGGACATGTCCGGCGGCGCGAGGAGGGAGAGGGCTAGTGTTTCATCCGCGAAAATTGTGGGGGAGGCACCTATTTATAGATTCTGGGAGCTAGGAGAGTCCAAATGGGGAGCGGTTTTCACCCACACGATCATGATCGAACGACCGAGAGCATGGAGGGGGTTGGATGGGTTTTGGGTCACTTTGGCGGGGTGTTGGGCTGCAAGACAAAAGAGGCCTTTTACGGTTACCCGGTTAACCGTTGGAGTATCAAACGGACTCCAAATGACACAAAACTTGACAGGCGGTCTACCGGTGGTGTACCGAGGCCGCTTGGCAAATCACGGTCCATTCTGAGAATGTTTAACACCCGCATACGAAAAGAGACAAGAAGGGGACGCTGGATGACATAGGAGTGCCGGATCGCAAAACGGACAACAGGGAAAATGCTCGGATGCATGAGACGAACACGTATGCAATGCAATGCACATGATGACATGATAAGATGCAACACGCAAGAAAATGACATGGAAACGCCGATGAATAACTGGCAGACACCTGGCACATCGAATCCGGGGCGTTACAACTCTCCTCTACTAACAAGAGATCTCGTCCCGAGATCTTAGGACCGAGACGGAAGAAAAAGAGGATGAGGTGAAACAAGAACTCAAGAGAAGAAGCAACGAATCGAGAGCACTCGAAAAGAAGAGAGGAACGACGAGAATGACGGGAATCGAAAACTCATGGAATAAGACAGACTCTGAAACGACTCCGTTTAGAACGAGATAAGAAACGAATAAGACTGAAAGGATTTAGGCAGCACTCCGGCTGAACATGGAAAGAATAGAACACGAGATTGAGAGGATGGAATGATACTTGATGAAGACACGACACAAAACCTCCGGAAAGAATTGAAATAGAATGAAAAGAACTTAGAAGGAAGGGTTGAACGGAGTTGTTGAGAAAATCAACAATGAAAGAATAAGCTTGTTGAGTACTTATGGATAACATCTCAAAATTATGAGCTGATCTCCGACCATAAGCGGAAAATATTAAATAGCTAAGGAGAACGAAGAAATGCAAAACTCCACTTCAGAAGAATACGGAGAATTAATTGCACTTCGAGACGCGAGAAGAAAAGATACTTGAACTCCACCGACAAGAATCTTGATGAACACTTGAGGAACGAATTAAATCATGAAGAACCACCATGAGGAACTCCGGTGACAAAAGGATGATGAGATAAAACTGAAGGAAGAAAAGAATAAGACTAAAGCCTTGCGTTGATTTAGATGGAGGTTCCAACAAGATGGCCGAGGAAATTTGAACTCCGGAAAAGAAAAGATGAAAACATTTGGAACTAGAATTTATTCACCAAGAACAAACTCCGAAGAAAAGGATTAATCACTTGGATGAAATAAGAATAAGATTTATTGTATTCTTATCCTTCAACAAATTAAATTGATGACAAGCAATGGATTTTTGCATACCACTTATTCTTCTTGAAAAGGTTTAAGGGGGTATAGCACAAAACTTGAGAGAGTCTTCATGAACCACCGGTAAGATTTGGAAAGAACGAATTAATTGATATGATAATCAAAGAAACATAATCTTGAACGAACCACCGTAAGAATCAGAAAATGACTGACGAAAGAGACTGAATCACCGGGAAGAATTAGAAGAACCAATATGCTTGAGGGGATTTAGATGCAAAAGAACGAAGAGATCACGAAGCTGATTAAAGAACACTTGAACGGAGCACCGGGATAATTGGATAATGGTAGCTGAAATGTGAGGACGAAGAATTCTTCTGGAACGATGGCCTCCGGTGAAAAGAAACAGAAAAAAAACTCCTGACATACTCCAGATGGTTAAGAAAAGAATATCGGACAAATGGAATAATTCGAGAGGATAACATGAAGCTAGAACCACGAAACTTCGAGAGAACGAGCAAGATTTAGAGAAACTCTTCCTCGATCTTCAAAGTTGAGAATGACAACGAGAAACAACACCAAAAATTACTGAGATACACCGGGAGAATGAAAAAGCGAATACGTTGAGGCAACAATGAAAATGATTTGAAATTGATCTTGGAAAAGATCTGACTGATGAAAATCATACTTACGTCAAACTTCAAAAATGATTTGAGAATAGCTCCGGGAAATTAGAAGAGCCAGGTAAGATCCTGGGAAAAGACCTGTGGGTTAGGGCCCACTAAAGAGAAAAACACTGTTGGAAAGGGTTGTTGAAGAGGTAGATGATGCACCGGAACAATTAAAATATTTGAATGAGGTGATAACCTTGAATTAAATTCGAACACAGGCGAATCTCTTGAGATGTCTTGAGCACTCCGAAAAGATAAACTAGTGAGAGGCGAACGAGCAAAGGGAGAATATTTGAGCCGAGGGAAAGAATATAATCACTACCGAAAATTGGAATTGAATCCACCGGAGAAGAAAAAAAAGATGAAGAATGTCAAACGAGACGAGAATTTACCGGTTGAAATAATTGAGGGAAGACTGAAGAGGCTTTGCATGAATGAAATTGATGCTCGAAAGAGACTCAAGCTCCGGGAAGAAGAGGGTGGGAGAGTGGGAAAACAAAGGCAACTTGGAAGTGGAAAGCCGACGAATATCTTGAAGAGAAAACACCGGTTGAAATCATTGAAGAAAGAAAACAAAGACTTCGCACGAGTAAGATGGATACTCGATTACGGACTCCGGATTCGAGAAGAAGAAGGGAGGGCCGGTGGGAAAAGCAAGGACAACTTCGGACAGGGAAACAACATCGGTCGAAAAGAGCTGAGGATTGATCTCCCAAAGACAAAGAGGTTCGAATCAGCTTGACGAGGAATGCGACGGACAAAAGAGGATGGACAATGAATGAAAACTAACCGCATGATCCTAAAGAAAAATTTGAAGGGGAAGAGGAGTAGTTCAAAACACCTACGTCAAGATTCCTTGCCAGAGCGACGAAGGGGTAGAGGAGTAAAAAGAATTCCTACTCTCCGATATAACTAGACTCCGAAAATAGTTTTCTTCTAGACTCAAGAACGGCCAAACTACACGATCAATCAATGGGGCTCCTAAGGTTGGTTGAGGCTCTGATACCAACTTGTCACGCCCAATATGCGACCCTATCCAAGAGGAACTCAAAGGTCCCACCAAGGATAGACCCGCATATTGAAACGCTTTTGCAAGGTGGATATCATTACATCAATATTACATAATAGATGGGGATACATACAACAGGCATACAATGCCACACGAATACAACATCATCTTACAAAAGAGCACCATCCGACTACGGATGAAACACAAACAGAAACTCAAACGACATCCACCCTGCTAGCCCAGGCTGCCGACCTGGAACCTATCCCCTGATCGAAGAAGAAGGAGAAGAAGAACTCCAAAACAAGCAAACATCGCTCTCGCGTCATGATCATCGCATAACCTGTACCTACAACTATTGTTGTAGTAATCTGTGAGCCACGAGGAATCAGCAATCCCATTACCATGGGTATCAAGACTAGCAAAGCTTAATGGGAAAAGGAAGGGGTAAAGTGGTGAGGTTGCAGCAGCGACTAAGCATATATGGTGGCTAACATACGCAAATAAGAGCGAGAAGAGAGCAAACGGAACAGTCGTCAACTAGTAATGATCAAGAGGTGATCCTGAACTCCTACTTACGTCAAACACAACCCAAAACCGTGTTCACTTCCCAGACTCCGCCGAGAAGAGACCATCACGGCTACACACACGGTTGATGCGTTTTAATTCGGATCTGGTGTCAAGTTATCTACAACCGGACATTAACAAATTCCCATCTGCCACATAACCGCGGGCCCGGCTCTCAAAAGTTTATACCCTGCAGGGTTGTCCCAACTTAGCCCACGATAAGCTCTCGCGATCAATGAAGGATATTTCTTCGCCCAGGAAGACCCGATCAGTCTCGGAATCCCGGTTTACAAGATTTTTCGACAATGGTAAAACAAGACCAGCAAAGCCGCCCGATGTGCAGACAAATCCCGATAGGAGCTGCACATATCTCGTTCTCAGGGCACACCGGATAGGTCAGCCTACGAGTAAAACCAACCCTCGAGTTGCCCCGAGGTGGCCCTGCAGTCTGCCCGTGTCGGACCAACACTCGAAGGAGCACTGGCTCGGGGGGATTAAAATAAAGACGACCCTCGGGCTCCGAAAACCCAAGGGAAAAAGGGCTAGGTGAGGCAAATGGTAAAACCAAGGTTGGGCCTTGCTGGAGAAGTTTTATTCAAAGCGAACTGTCAATGGGGTCCCATAAATCACCCGACCGCGTAAGGAACGCAAAATCCGGGAACATAACACCGGTATGACGAAAACTAGGGCGGCAAGAGTGGTACAAAACACCAGGCATAAGGCCGAGCCTTCCACCCTTTACCAAGTATATAGATGCATTAATTAAATAAGAGATATTGTGATATCCCAACATAATCCTGTCCACCATGGAGCAATCTTCAACTTCACCTGCAACTAACAACACTATAAGAGGGGCTAAGCAAAGCGGTAACATAGCCAAACAATGGTTTGTTAGGAAGGGTGAAAAGGTTAGAGGCTGACATGGCAATTTGGGAGGCTTGAAGAGCAAAAGATAGGTAGCGCAGCATAGCGATAGAACGAAGCAACTAGCATAGCAATGATAGTAATGAGATCCAAGGTGACGGTCATCTTGCCTGAAATCCCACAAGGAAGAAGAACGTGTCCATGAAGAAGATGAAGCCATGAAGACGAACCGAGCATAGACGAACGAATCCTCACGATCGCAACGAAACAGGAACTATCGAGAAGAAGCACACAACACGGTAAACACACCACACATGAACAAGGCATGATGCTTAACCAAGCATGATGCATGACAAAGCTATATGAAGCTACTCATGGCAAGAGATGATGCAAACAAGAGCAACACATCAAGGCAAGTTTAAATGAGGCCGGAAACAACATGTAACAAATCCGGTAGGTCCTCATATGCAAATTTCGAAATTGGTCTAGATCTAAACAAACATTAAGTTGAAGTTGTTAAACAGCAAGTTAAGATGCACCAATATGATCTACACGAAATTCTAGTCAAGTTACATATAAAGTTCATTTAGTTCGGAGCTACGGCCTAGAAGATATGAACAAAACAAGTCAAACATGGCATTGATGCTAAATGCATACAAACATCAAGCAAACACCTCAAAACAAGGATGCAACATGATAATATGAAACTTCATGCAAAATCAAGCGAGTTTCATATAGAGCACACTCAAAACGGAGCAACGGTTCAACACATACACTCCATACAAGTTATAGCAACAATCTGTCCATAACAGCAACTAGGCATCTTGCAAGCATCAAAACAACAAGCTACAACATCCCAACGAGAAAACAAAAGGCATGGACATGAAGTACAGGTAAAGCATAACAAAACATGTACACTGAGCTATCTCTAGAAATCACTAGAACATTCTCAAAAAGACATGGCAAGATTGCACATAATAACAGTTTCAGTCTTAACAGAAATAACATCAGGTTGCAATGTTTAGAGCTATCAAACAACAGGTTACAGGAACTTAACACGGCAAACTAGAGCATGTAATGATTCTACTCAAAGCATAGAACAAAAGTCCCTTACTGACCATGAGCCAAAAAAGATCAGAGGATATGATGGCACCCATGTAAACATGGCAAGTTATATGACAGATTCATACATGGCAGGAACAACAATAAGTAGGCATGTTGGTGAGCTTGAACAACTCACCACAGAGCAATACATGGCATGGCAAGGCAACCAACAGTAATAATACATGTTTATGAAGCTAAGCATAGCAGGAGCACGTTCATAGGGTGCATGGATAACTAACAACAATCATGGCAACATTGAACTTAATGTTAACAGGCTGACAGCAATATTATTTAGCAGTTTTGAGGGCAAGATAACAACAAGCTACAGCAGGCTATAAATGAAACCAAGGGCATGGATGGATAGAGCATAACATTTATAACAAAACATCCTTAGTGAACATCTCCATATTATGCATAGAATGACTTGTAGAAGCAGGTTTACATAGCATCACGAAATTACAGATTCAGACTAGCAAAACAACAAGAGTAATTACCCTACTTCACGAGCTCGATGCACTCAGTACAAGATTCACAAAAATACATGGATGGTATCACTATGAATATGGCGTGACATAGTTCAAAACACATGTAGGGCTCAAGCTCATAAGATGCACACATCAAATGCAACAAAAATGACAAATCATCAAGTTATAACAGTTTCAGTAGGTTAACATCATATAGCACTCTTGCAACGATGATTCGGGCGTCAAGATGAAGTTAAATGAACATGATGCAATGGAATGAAATGAAGTACTCGTCGAGGCGAACAATTTCATATGCTGCACGCCCAAAACAGAGCCACGAGTGCGGAGTTATGACGCGATGAACATGAGCTAAAAATATGCAAATCCTTACGGACTTGGGGGAAAAATAAACGGGTTCAACCTCAGGATTTTCATATTTGGATCCGGGGCGGCATGGGAGCCGAGGCAGGCGGCGGCTCTCGTCGGAGATGGGGCGCGCGGCGGCTGGAGAGGACCGGAGAAGGACGCCGGCGGGTCGGGGTCGCCGGATCCGGCCGGCCCCTCACCGGAGATGGCACCGGCGGAGGACGACGAGCGGAGGCGGAGGCCGGGAGGCAGCGGTGGGCGGCGGCCGGGAGGCGGCGCCGGCGGAGCGGTTGGATGGCGGAGGGAGGCGGCGGAGGCGAGCGCCGTCCGGGCGGCGGCGGAGGCGAGCGCTGGCCGGTGGGAGGCACGCGGGCGCGGGCGACCCTGGGCGGCGGCGGCAGCGGATCCGGGCCCCGCGGGCCAGCGGAGGCGGGCGGCGGCGGCGGACAGGTGGCAGGCGCCGGTTGGCTAGCGGCGGCGGCGGGGTGACGTGGCAGCTTCCTATTGGCCGGATGACGTGGCTGGGCGGTGGTGGACGCGTCCGGCTGCGGGCGGACATGTCCGGCGGCGCGAGGAGGGAGAGGGCTAGGTTTCATCCGCGAAAATTGTGGGGGAGGCACCTATTTATAGATTCTGGGAGCTAGGAGAGTCCAAATGAGGAGCGGTTTTCGCCCACACGATCGTGATCGAACGACCGAGCGCATGGATGGGGTTTGGATGGGTTTTGGGCCACTTTGGAGGGATGTTGGGTTGCAAGACAAAAGAGGCCTTTTACGGTTACCCGGTTAACCGTTGGAGTATCAAACGGACTTCAAATGACACGAAACTTGACAGGCGGTCTACGGTGGTGTACCAAGGCCGCTTGGCAAATCACGGTCCATTCCGAGAATGTTTAACACCCGCATACGAAAAGAGACAAGAAGGGGACGCCGGATGACATAGGAGTGCCGGATCGCAAAACGGACAACGGGGAAAATGCTCGGATGCATGAGACGAACACGTATGCAATGCAATGCACATGATGACATGATAAAATGCAACACGCAAGCAAATGACATGGCAACGCCGGTGAATAACTGGCAGACACCTGGCGCATCGAATCCGGGGCGTTACAAGTGTAAAGGTAGCAGATAGCAGGTCGGTGAGAAATAAATGACGGGAGACATATGATAGCTCTACAACATGCATGGCACACGAAATTACTACAGGATTCTATGAAAATAACAGTCGACTTAAAACAAATAGGTCAGTCCATTTTTTCTGCATCGTCCCATGTACAAAGAATGGGAAGATCACCTTCATCTACCTCTAGCCAGTCAGTGTTACGATCTTCCTCGAAACACCAACGACCACCGGCCCAGTCCCATGCCTCCGCCCTCCCCTCGACCTCACTGCACCGCCGTGCTTGGCACCGCCCCCCGACCATCCCTTCAAGCCCCGCCGAGCTCCAGATCGGGCGCAAGCAGCTCCTGCGCCCCACACACCTATGATAGACACCGATATGCCGCTTCCCTGGTGAACAGGCGGACTAGGTGCTTTGCGCGCCTAAGCGGGAGCTGCTTCTTTTAATTGCGGTTCGACTGACCCTGAATTGAAATCCAGGCGGGCTATTGACCTCTAGCAAAGGTGAAATAGTCAATGGGAGGAAACCTTGTGCATTTAGTATCATGAAGAAAATGTAGTAAGAAGCGCTCAACTAGTTTCTTTTGTGGGATGAATACGGTATGAGCAGAGACGTAAGATTTGCACGAATAAGGGAAGAGGAGTACCTCTTTCTGCTGGCAGTGTTAAGTTCTCCTTTTCTTTTTCCAACGATCTTCTTGTGGTTCGCTGGAAACGAGAAGTTGTGGAGGACGGTGGAGCCTTGGGCGAAGCCATGGCCAAGTTGTTGAGTGTGGTGCGGTGGCCGTCTGTAGGCGGCGGGGAACCAGATCCGAGGCGGCGAACGACAGCGTAGCGGGAACAGCTCCGATGCGATGGACGGTTGCGACAGTGGAGCGGCAGCGGTGAGGCGCAGGATGGCATGGTCAAAGTGGCTCTGGTACGGTGCATGTCAGCATCGGCGTCGTGGAGGCAGCTCTGCCTCGGCTTCAGCTGCTAAGTCCTTGAGGGTGTTCCGGTTGCAGTTGCGTTGGACGACGACGTTGGGGTACCGGCTCCGGCGTGATGGAGGAGGGCGGCGGTGGATTGGGCGCTATGGGGTGGACGACGGAGGAGGCTGGGGTTTCGCGGCTGGTGGAGAGGGCGTTTTGGCGCCCACGAAGTATGAATGGGGAAACGGAGGGAGGGGGATACAAGGGGGAACAATGTTTCGGTTTGGGACGCGCTTGTTTGAAATTTGGGGAAAGTTACAAACTTTGACCCCATCTAAAATTTTGGACATATTGCAGGTTGGGGGTAGGACAGTAATCTCAGGTGTCCCAAATGGCGGGCGGGATAGATTTTGGCCGAGCGCATGGGTGTTTAGGCGCCCACAGCGTACAAATGCCTCTCGGAGGTGGTTGAGACTGGCGTCTTGGTGAAGTTACAAACCTACCCCGGTTTAGACCTTTGGACATCGGGCCGATAGGCTACACGGGCCAAAGTTAGGACAATAATTTTCTACCACCAAACATTAATCTCGCGCGGTTTTGGGTGACCAGAGGCTTATTTGGCGCTTCGTTCAATATTTGGGAGCAGAAGCATTAACGTTTTAGGTATTGAACTTTCAGGATATGTCAAACTTCACAAATCTTTACTCTTGGAAATCCTAAAGCTACGATTATTTTGGAATGGAGGGGGTATATTTGAATATACATTGTACATGAGTATATATTAATAAATATGCAACTTACCTTAGTTCATGCATGGTTCCAGATGTAATCTCCTTGGTTGCAAAAAAATAGTTAGACAGGCGTATGAATATATAGCGGTTCAAATGCACAACAAAGATTGATGCCCCCTTTTAGATCTAATTTACAAATGCCATTATCTCGGGTTAAAATAGATGAATGCACTTCCTATGAATTTGAATCTTCGAAACCCCCTTTATGTTGAATTCAACATGTATTCTATTCCGTATCTAGCAATTTGGAATGTATCCATGTAAGTGACGAATGTATAAAGTGCTTCACACTAACAACATGGAGTGCACTAATTAATGTTTATATATGAATTGCAAAAGCAATGCATTGCTTGTATTTCAAACCGCTCTCACTCTATGGATCAGTAATATGAAATAAACACATGCACATGCTAGAATTCAATAGAGTATGGGTGTCTGATAGACAGATTTTCGTTCATACGCAAATTGCAAAATTCATGATCTCATCCAATAATAATAATGTCATTTATATCTTAATTTAATGCGTAGAACCGCCTTTTACACGTAGATGCACTATGCCTTGGCCCGTTCTCACAAATGTGCTATATATCTCTCTATCTAACGCGTAAGTGCACACACTTTATATGCATAGGCATTTCTCTTTCACACATACTCATAATCTCTTCGGGGTGTCGGGGTGTCTCACGCACATGCTCTCTCTATATCTCCCTCTCTCTTTCTGACCCACTCTTCACTAATCTCAGTTGGAAAAGACTATTTATCTCCCATGCATATATACACATGCACAGTCTCTACTAGCCCTCTATACGCACATATATGTGCCTACGTGTCTCCCGCACGCACATTATCTTTAGGCCTCTCTCGAACACATTGCACCCGACCCCCCCAGACACACCTCTCTCTTAGTAGTTGGAAGGTATGATTCCATCAGATCATTCGGTAGGATATCCCTGACTGTTAGGCTGGATGGTAATACGAGGCAAAGTTTCACCCTAGTTCGGACCCTTGTAGTTGAGGAAAAAGCCTACTCTTGGTACTTTATATTAGTGATAGGGGTGTGTACAAAGTACACGTGAATACCAGGCATTGTGCGTGTGTGTATACTATTGACGAACTAGCCCCCAAGATTCTATAACATACTCGGGGCCTAGGGTTACAAATCATATATAGTCGGCTTATCACCAGTGGGGATAGAGTCCTCCATGACTCTGGTAGCTTTGTGTTGTACGCCGAGTCCTCCACATGGGTCTTCGTATAATGCGTCTCGGTCCAACCTATGTGGCACAGGATGGAACCGACCCATGAGTCCTCATGTTGACCCACCACAACTAGAAGTGATGTGCCCACCCCAACTAGAAATAATGTGCCCACCACACCACACAAGGCAATCGGCCACTAAGAAAATAAGCATATACAATAGTACAATGTTATACATGAAAGTTAATTGCATGGTGCATCCAAAAATATTTGTTCTGCATTGTGAATGTTTATATTTTCTCCTAAAATATTAGTCACGGGGAAGAGAGACGAAGGGCATATCTCTCCTTGTCTCCACCGGACACCCCCTCTTTCTACACCACTTTCACGTATGCACACAAACTATCTCTCGGCCCTCTAAAAATATGCATGCCCATGACACATTCACGCGTGACGGTCACTGTATTTCAAGTGAAAGACCAATACGGTCACTGGACTTCAGAATATGCTCATTACGGTCACCGTATACATTCTCGTGGTGATCATATAGTATCTAGCTCATGATACGTCTCTGTATTTTGTTGATGACACTGGCGGACTTTGTATTTGATGCGTGCTCCGTATTTTGTTGACGACACTTACGGTCATTGTACTTGAAGAAAAAGCACGAGATGGTCACTGGACTTCAGAATAAGCTTATCACGGTCACCACATACATTTTGTGGTGCTAACCAACCTATGGTTGGATGGTTAGGAGGACAGTGGTTTCTCGAGCCCACCAGGGTTAAAGTCCCGGTGCTCGCATTTATCCTTGGTTAATTTTAGTATTTTCTGGCGATGTGCGTTCAGTGGGAGGAGACGTTCCATTCGACTACGAGGCACCTATTGTGACTTTGTAAAATCTCAAGATCATATGCTGGCTCACTCTCTCGAAGGTGCTCATAGGGGTAAGGTCTGTGTGTGTGTACTTATAGCGGTGAGTGCTTGCGCGTATATATGAGCCCTTGCGTCTGTACCGTGTTAAAAAAATACATGTCGTGATTATATGGTCACTGGCTCACTCGTACAGCTCCGTATTTTGTTGATGACACAATCAATTGACCAGTCAAACGTTCCATATGGCGCAACTAGTGTTGCACCATCGGGGAGCGTAACCGTGGGGCCCACCAGTCAGCGCGTATATGAAAGAAATAAATGGTAGTTTGAGTCTGTACTGTGTTAATAAAATACATTTTAGGGTGATCATATGGTCACTGGCTCACCATACAGCTCCGTAATTTGTTGATGACACGATAAATTGACCAGTCAAATGGTCCACATTCAGCAGCGCACATTACCATAGGGCCCACCTGTCAGCGCATATATGAAGGACATAAATGGTAATAAATTAGTGGTCGGTGGGGATTCGAAGTCGTGAGACCTCTGGTTGGCAGTCGCTGACGGTGGGGGGCGCGGTGATTGGGCGATGGCGTGGGGATCGCCGGAGAAAAGCTCAGCGCGGGAGGGCCTAGAGGGATGGCCTGGGCGGCGGCGGACCGGTGGTGGGTAGTGGTTTCAGGGCGGGCAGGGAGGCGTGGCGGCGCGGTCCAGCCGCGGGTGGCGGGGGCCGGCGGTTCGGTCGGTGGTGGCTGGAGGCTGATGGGGGTGGAGGTTGAAGATAAACTGCACGCCCTTGATTTCGTATCCAACGGCTGGAAAATCTACTAACCAGATATGACAAAGTCAGTTAACTGACGTGTAGCTTCACCCTGCACGTACACATGCACACATGCAACACTCGCACGAACACACGCACGCATGCAGGTGTGCAACACTAACAGGTACACATAACAAACACACGCACACATGCAGGCGTGCAACACTGACACGTACACATGCACTCACGAACACACGCACGTACGCACACATGCATGCAACACTGAAACGTACACATGCATGCACACAACACTCGCACGCCTGCATGCACACAACACACGACACAAGCCACATGCTCAACCTATACGTGCATGCATCCTTTGTTAAGGGCATGGATTGTTATGGGTATTAATCAATCTTATCTGTGATAAGCAGAACATTGATGTTTGCATCGGTCTTTATGAATCACAACATATCGAACGGGCTATCAACGTATATATGGAAATTTTAAAATTCTCTTATATTATATAGTAGGCTTATCTACATGAAGTAGATGATGTCACACTCAATGAACATTCATCGGTTTATGAAATGCCCGCTTCTGACCGCCCTGGCCCACCAAAAGTTCCTCTGCCATGTGATACCTGCGTTGGGGCACTGACATGCAGGCCATGTACCCAAAGAGCCCACACGTTAGTGGAAGAACAGCGCGGTGTCGTATGTCAGAGTCGAGGGCGCCACTCGCTGCACGCCCGGATGAACACGCCTCCTTGCCGCATTCAAACGCCTCCATGAAATCCGCCCGTGTGGAAGCCGAGAAACCCACTCTGGACACATGTCCGTTCATGACTGGGCCGGCATTAAACGCAACATCAGCCGAGCTCCTCCCGTCCGCCGTCTATTTAATCTCCTATTTAAACAAGGCCAAACGCCGGCCAAGAATCGCACACCTCCGCCGCTCCCCTATCTCCTCCTTCACCATTTTGTCCACTCTTACAATGGCTTACGAAGAGTAGTTATCCTTCATCCAAGCCGGATGGGTGGCCCGCCGAGCCCGCTGGATACGAGCTATGTAGCTTGCTGATCCACCTCCCTCCCCTCGCCCGATGGAACCAGTTATTGCCCCAAGTTGGCGCGCGGTTCAGCAACTTGCCGCTCCAGGCCAGCTCGACGAGGAGCGACGCACGGGCGTCGTCGTTGCCGTCCATGCTGCCGCCTCATACCGCGCCTCCCGTGTCTGCGACCGCATCTCCCGTTTTTGTGGCCAAGACTGCCATGCCGGTGGCCGCGCCATGCAAGCAGCGACAGAAGCCGGGTGTGCGGAAAGCGACGAGTCGGTGGCGAGCGCCTCCGCGTCTGCTGCCATCATCAAGGAGAAGTAGAACACGGGAGGCTACCACCACTTGGGTCCCATGAAGGCCACCGCGGAGGCGACGCCGGCGTACACAGCAGGTGACTTGCCGGATCCTTTTGTTGCGAGGACCTTCGTCGACCCTGCATGGGCTCCACAAAAGCAGAGAAGCCCCCTTCCACCATCATCTTGGGCATCGATATCAGTTGGGCAGTGGGGAAGCAAGTCGTCCTTTGCGCTGAAGCATATACCTCCGGGGCTCCCGGAAGTCCGGTGATCGTGCTGCCGATCATGAGGAACACAAATGGATCGGCGGGCGACCATTTAGGCCAGGTATTATATACGTGTGTTGTCCAGAACTAGCACTGCGTAGTTCATTTGAATGTAATGAAATTCGTCATGTTTGTATGAAAATCCGGTATTTTATATGGTTTTCGTCATTGTTTATATGAAATATCGCCGTGTTTGCATGAATTCCGTCCGGTTGGTTGAGTTGCTGTCATAATGTGCGCGGCTACGGTTGGATGGCGTAATTTGCGGGCCGCTGGTCAGTCTGCGGCCGGCTCGGGCGGCGTGGTGGAACAAAAAAGGCACAACTCCTACAAGCTCGTCTCCAACATGCATGCTGGAGGATGCATGAGCACCCGAGCCATTCCTCGTTCACTGGTGACAAAGGCACCGGTGGACAAAAGGGTCACCAATATTTTGGCTACCCCAGCCAAAAGCCAAACAGCCCCTCCCAGCAGATTCAAATCCCTTGTTCGCCGTGAAATTTTGCCATGTGTTGTTTTCATGGACTAGCAAGCTGCTCGTGCATTGCACAGAACATCAAGATGCATTTTTTTAACAAAACACCTGTTGTGATTGACCCATGCAGGAGTAATCCCATGTGTAAAAGCTAATGATATCTCGAGAATTTTATCGAAAAAATGGTATCTTGAGAATTTTATCGGAAAATGGTACTCCCTCCATTTTTGTATACAAGGCCCGTGCATTGTAATTTTGATAGTGGCCTTGTATATAAAAATGGAGGGAGAAAGATGAGAGATAAGGTGAGGAGGAGTGGGGGTGTGGTGGTGACTGGTGGTTAGACTGGGCGGAGGCATGGGGATGGACGGCGCATTATGTCTAGGTTTGTATCTCTCTCACACACACCCACGTAGGTGGGGGACGTGCACAAAGAGAAGAGGTGCACGCACGGCGCACGTACTCCCGTATTTTTCCAACCACACCCACGCGGGTACACGGTGGAGCTCATTTCTGTACGAAAAGGCAGCCCACGTGGTAATTTGACACGTGTACTGGTTGTCCACTTGATGGCCGGAGGATCGTCTACCACAGGTGAATAAACAAATTGCGACTTCACGCGTTATGTTAAAAAAGAGGCAAACCATGTGGGGCCTACCTTAGAGGCAAGGCTCTATACACTAGAGTACTTTTGATGTGTCCCATCAACTCGCAGAACAAGGATAGGCTTGCTTAGTACGCCGTCTCCCCCGCCCACGGGCGCGACGGCTCACAGGATGAGGTGAATCTTGCTTACTAGTACGCCTTACGCCCGCTCCCACGCACGCGTTGGCTCGCAGGACGAGGAGAAAATTTTACTACTCCCTCCATTTACTCGTCGTCCCTACCTTGGTTAGAGAGATTACCATATTGTTTGGAATATATGTCCCTTAGTACGCCCTCCATTTACTTATACAAGGCGACTATGAAAAATACATTTTGCATCTATACAAGGCCACAAATAGTAATCGAGACAAAAGTTACTACTCCATCCTTTCTAGATTATGGCTCAATTTCAAAATCTCTCCAACCAAGGTAGACGGTGAGTGGTGGAATTAATTTCGTAGTTTGCACAAGTAATTAGTAGGCTCGTTTTTCTCAAGAAGTTATGTTTACTGAGGCATTAATTAGAATGAATGCATGCATGACCACTAAATTTCCATGAACTTCTACATGCATTGGTGAGTTTTCTCTTGACACTGTTTGCATCGGGTGATTTAACGCACATCGAAATCCAACATGTGATGGTACTACTACTAGTAGTAGAATTGAGACTTACAAAACAGAAAAACGATTTTTTTAGATGAGCCCTATAAACCGGAACGAAAGCGCGACATAGACGATGGATATGTGCATGACTCTAGGACGATGGGCAGTCCAGCCGCTGATATGTGCTGGATAGTATGCATGAATGGTTTGATATGTGTTGTCATGCACAAGTCGTCTGCACGGCATCGTGTGTATAGGAGCGCTGAAACCGGAAAGGAGGGAGTAGTAAGTAGTACTACCTCCATAGTAGGTACGTACTCCGTAAAATCAGATTTTTCCCAAAACTAAGTCGCTCAGCCTTTATTTGCTTGTTTCCCTTCTTGCCTGCTTGCCTCGAACAGACTATGCCAAACTCCCCTGCCTGCCGCGCGGGAAAAGACCCGCCCTCACCTTTTTTTAGTCCGGGTTTGTATCGATGGATCACACGAAGCAGCAAAAACCAAGTCTTGTCTTGTACTCCTCCGTCGATGCTCGCTTCCATGAATTCTGTACTTCCTCTCGCTGACATGTGGGACATATAACAACCGGGTCAAAGTGTCATGCACCAAATAACAGTGCAGAACAATAGGGGGACGCACCCCAGTCGTACCGCCCGAGTAGTAGTAATGAGCAATGAGACATCAAATCACAGTGTCGCACCTTCCCAGACGGATGAAGCAACCATTATTTCACATTCGGTTCGCCATCATCTCCTTCAAGAAAACCACGTAGTATTGCTTCTGCCATTGTCCTGCCTCAAGAGGGACACACGCATAGCCTTGGTACATCATGACACGTGGGACCGCATGACAGGCCATGCTCCCCCGCCGATTGCTCGGTAAAATCACCTCATTTTTACTACTTCCTTCCTATCGGTTTACATGGCACGCATGTCGTTCTAGTTTGAGAATTTAACTGGCTATATATGTGATGAACAATATATCTTTAGAAACTACATCGGCTTAAGAATCCAATGATATACTTTTTGTGACATAGTAACTCATATTTAGTTAGTCAAATGGATGACCTAAAACTATGTGCACGCCCTATAAATCGAGACGGAGAGGGTAGTACATTATGTATCTTTTTAGATCAATATAGTCGGGATTCACCAATGAGCAAAACCAAGTGGTAGGCTGCTCCTATCGTGTTGGCGTAGCAACTCAAGCAGGGTCAGTCCGCACACGAAATGGCGACACACTTAACAGGACCCCTTTGGCCGACATGTGGCTCATCCACCGTCTTCTTCCACGTGCGATGCACCAAATTGCAGTTTGGAGCAGCGATTGGAATTGGAGGCACCCCGGTCGTAGCGCCGCAGTAGTAGTAAATGAGCAATGAGGGGTCAAATCACAAAGCCCCACCTTTCCCGCATTAAGCTGGAAGGACGAAGCAACCATCATTTCACTCTAGGGGCAAGAGCATAAAGAAAAGAGAAAACCAATGATGTGTGCGACAGCTACCTAGGGCACCTAGGGTAGGGGCCTCCACTACGAATCCTTTTTTTTGAAAGTGCCTGCACTACAAATCCGCTTCTCTCTCGTCATCTTGAAGAAAACCAATGATGCGTGCGGCGGTAGGGTTTGTAGGAGTACTAGGGTATGCGGGGCCACGTCATAGTAAATGGGAGAGGTATTGAGTTTGAGTCGACACCTTAATATGTGTTGGCCGCTTGGTTTTACGGGAACGAGGCAACATTTTGGGTTCGGGGACCAGTGGATATATACGTACAAAAAATTGTGGACATAGGTTCAACTGAAAGGCAATGATGCATGGGCCCTGCATTTTGATATACCCACGGCCGCGTGAAATTTGCTACGCTACTCAAAACTAGTAAGGTACACATGCATTGAACGCATGAGATTTGGAAACCAAATTATGAATAAATACACGCTATAGCATGTAAAGCTTTGAGTCATATATGCATGATGTAGATGTTCATTTCGGTCTTATAGTTCATCTCTTTCAAAATCAATTAGTTTTATAAAAATGTTAAGATTCATGGGGTTGTGCATTGCAAAGCATTAAGTAAAAAACAAATAATGGCAATTAATTTAGAATTTTTTTTTGGGAAATTATGATACGGAAGATTCTAGAACAAAGGAGAAGTACTTGTGTTTTGAGGTTTGTGCATTATGCTTAAGTTCAACCATGGAGTCTTCTAAATTGTACGTGGCAGAATCTGGTGGAATGTTGATGATATTCTACAGCCAGTAGTGCTCGGATTTGCCATCTCTGCACTGTTGGATTCGCTTCATCCAGCGACCATCTTTCAAAGTTATACGCATACTATATAGTTCTTGTGCCATAGTTGCATGTCTTGGAAAAAAGCTACCAGTGGGTTGTACTAGCTATTTAGGAATAGAAGATGTATACATGGAAGTTGTAGGGAAAGAGATGACGTGGAGTATCTCAATTTGTATGAGTAGGGATTGGAAAAGAGATGTCGTTTGGTTCACATCATCGGAACTTTTCTATTGAATCTAGAGATGACATGTATCTGAATTCCTATAAGGAGGGATTAGAAAAGAGATGTCATTTGGTTCACATCATAGGAACTTTTCTATTGAATATACGCTAATGTTTATTTTCCTTTGAAATTATGGGAGTATAGGAATCCATTCATATGAACCAAGTGGCTCTAAAGCTATAAAAATGATATCATGTTTATTTCCTTTGAAATGTGGAGTATATGAATCTATTCCTATGAACCAATTGGCTCTAAAGGAAACAATCCTATAAAAATCATATCATATAGAGTTCCTATGATATTCCTCCACACCAAAGGATGGTTGAAATTGCTGCAGGTGATACGACGGTCTTTCTTTGTAGACTCCTCCCCCAGCTTTATAGTTACCTCTCGAAGATGAATGAAATGATACATACTGGGTAATCTATATGTGCATTTTGGTACACGAAAACTCGGTAAAAGTTTGCGAGGTTTGAATTTTCAACAAAGCTATATGCACTACATTTTGGAACGGAGGGAGCATACGGCAGTTGCTAACACTCCCCTGGAAGATTTGTGTGTAGGAGGAGTGGCTGTTCAAATGACATGGCAAAACTGACACTGTCGGATGCCGATCTAATGGTTCTTACGGCGTTCGTCGGGAAAAGGCTTGTGGCGAACGTTTGTCGGATAATGATTTAGGGACACATGCATTGCATTGATACGTGCCCCCTCTCTCTCACGCGCACACACACCCTCACGAGTCATGACTCTCCCGAGTCCTCTCGCACCCACCGTCTATCTGCATGTAGACGTCACGCACATATGTGCTCTTCACACCCTACCCTCAGAACTTCTAAAAAACAAAAGACGTCGCGCACATTTTATTTTAGCTCACATGTCACACACTTATACTATTACTCTTGTGGCAAACATTCTTTGGGCATAGTATATTGTACTCTCACGAAGAGAAGCGGTGCACGCACACACTAGTTCTCTCACACCCACTCGCCGGTACACGTAGGAGCGCCTTTTTTTGAAGCTGGTACAACAAAACACTCCACTATATATATAAGAAGGAGCCTTAGCGCTTACTTTACTAGGGTTCCTCTCTTTCACTCTCTCATGCTCTCCAGATCTAAGCAAGACATAGGTGTCCACACTCTCTCTGCTCACGGCTGGTCACAAATCCGGCTGAACCACCTCGACCAGGGCAGGGGTGTAGGTGCATCATTCACGCTGTCGTCAGTGGCGAGGGAGGAGACCAACAGCTGCCTGCGCGTCCCAATCGGGGGCCGTGCTGTTCTCTCCGAGAGAGTGTCGGCTCGGGAGGGCCTCCGACCCCTTCTTCTGCCCTGCGGTATTGTGGACAAGATGCGGCCTCCCAACACCGTCGGTGCCACATGCCGACGACCCTCAGGTATATATTCCTTCGAAACCTGCCTTGCTCTACTGCCCCAGCTCCCCACTTGGCTGCATGTGGATCTTTTCCTACTTCCGTCCGCTGTTCCAAATCCACCTAGACTTTTACTATTATTGGTGGTAAAGCTAGTTCATACAGTCGACTCTAAGAGTTGGTTCAAATAGGGAAGCAAGTGGGAAAGCTGTAGCATGAATCTAGGACTTGGTTCTAAGAGGAAGCGAGGGAAAGTAGTAGATACTGGCTACCCAACTAGTCTCTTGGTTGAAAAGGCGAAGAAAGCATGGTGGATGGCGAAGGGACCTATCTCTTGGTTGAAAAAGGAAAGAAAGTGAGGGGTGTTGGGGAACAACGCATATGAGAATGAGCAGGTCTAGATTTCCTGTGCTCACATAGGAAAATGTCGCCGAGGAGATAAAAAATGGGACAAATGCAGACATGCTGCCTGAGTGTTTGCCGCTGCTGTCCCTATGCTCATATCGCTACTGTTAATGTAAAATCACATGAAGCATTAAGCAATGCCACCTAATGTCACTATATGTAATGGTCTAGTGCCGTCGATAAATTGAAGCAATGCCACCACCATTTTATGAAGTGCGTCTATCTTGCTTTCTTTCCCATGAATTGTGTTTTTGCAGTTACACTTAAATCTCACACCGCTAACATTGCTTCATCCCAGTGGAACTGCACAAATTTGATTGCACATTTACTGACTGTGTGCTACTCTCATGACAGTAATACTAATGCTATTGTTCTGCATGTTAATCTAGTGGCAGTGTTGATGCAATGTGATGCTACTTACTTAAGGGCACTTTCATACTGTCAATCTAGTGCCAATTATAACACAATAGATGTTGTTGTTAATCATATGCCATTGCAAATATTTGTCATTGTTTAAATAACCATATTTCGTATTTGCACAAACAGGGATGTCTGTCTCCATACCGTTATCTGCGCAATCAAAAGTACACACCTCAGTTTTAGTACAACTGCACAAAATGAGATGGCTATTCCTAGCTGTCGTCCTCTAACCACCAGTGTTCCAGGTATTCCTACATTGGTAGTAACTAGGTAGAATGACCAACGCAATCTACAAGAAGCTAATTCGCACATTTTACTTCCTGATTGTAGTGCAGGGACGAGCGAAAGCATCCTAGTCCAGAATGCACTTTCTACCAGTTCATCCATAGACCGAGGACTAGCTGGCATGGCTACATGGTGGTTTTTTCGACAGGTGCACGGACAAGAGTCATTTGTGGTCTACTTATTTCTGCAAATAGTGGTGCTTAAATTTAGTGCAATGCACAAGAATTTCAGCTGGTCACTACACTACATGGTTCAGTTCAGCATTCTAGCTGAGAACACAATTATAATTGGTTATTCTGGAATGAGAGAACCTAACCCTGGATGGTGGCAACAAGAAAAAACCAGAGTGAACTCTAGGAAATTTAAGCCTGCCGGGAGGCCCTTTGCTCAGAGAAGCCTTGTTTGTTTTTTCCCGATTTGTAAACCTTCTCACAACTTTGTCTTTTGCTGTGAACTAGTATATGTTTGTTATGTTCTATGAATCATTGAGATGTATAAAATTGCTTAACTTATGCTTTCAAGTTTTTTATGAAGCCGAGTTTAATGCGAGTGTTCCACATGAACGCTGGACTAGCGTGTGAACGTTTGGAATTTACATTGTGGCCTCAATTAACTGCATGAACCATTGTTACAAGGTACATAGTTGCTTATATGTCAGACAGCAGATTGTTGATTGTTAGCTGGTCGATAGCCTAGTGTTGAAGCGAGTTGAGCCAATGTGCCGTGTTTTGCACAACTGCTTACAAGTGGGGTAGCACCAATAGTGTTACAAGTACTTATGTATATGTCGGCGCACAGTTCTCGAATGAATACTCTATTTCATCAAACATACACTACTCGTATGATAAATCGTGACAACTTATGTCTTACCATGCCATATTCATGAAAAAACTAGTGAGGATGCATCTGTTTCGGCAACAATTACGATGGTTCTCACATGATTCACGGGAACACAAAAGCAGCAGCAGTTCCCATAGACGGATTCAAACAGAGTACTAGCCCAGAGGGCTCGATGACAGGCAAGGTTCGGATAATTAGACACAATCCAAACTACTACTAAACACTAGATGGGGAAACTATTTCATGCCTCGATCTAATTTGGGCTGGACACAAGACGGACCTTGCCATGAGCATCATCAAGGACGTCCGGCAGCAGCTCAATCCTGTGAACCTTCAAGATAACCTTGTGGCCTTGCCACTCATAAACTTGTTTGTGGAGGCATGCCACGTAATCTTCCTGCATAAGCTTGACAAGAACGGTATGCCTCACAAACGAAGGAGTAGCTTTGAACTTCTTCTGCTTCAGGACACCCTGAACAACACGCCTGACAACAATGAGGTTGGAATACAACTCGACATCGGTATAAGCGCAAATGGCTTCCAGGATCCAACAGCCTAAGAAATCTGTTTTCCCAATGCATACATTCAGGTCATCCGCCTCATAGCGAGTGACATGTACAACCACACAATCCTTGTTTGCATCAGGGCTCTAATTGAAATAGAAACAAATTCTGAATAATTACTTTCTAGTATAAGAAACACAAGTTATTTAAACCACTATGTATAGCATGGCATCGAAGCTAATAAAATTTTGCATTATTCATCACCACATACTTAGATGAAAACCACAATCAAGATCAGCAAAAAAGAAAATCACCTTGGGTAGCTCAGTGGGG
>NC_041383.1:230576146-230631783 GCF_002162155.2 Triticum dicoccoides
ACTGTCGGATGTTGGGTTCCGGCAGACCCTTGAGGTTCGAACACTGTGTTTCGCACGAAGATCTCTCCCCTACCGATCTACGTCCGATCGCCTCGTGAGATCTAAGCTGGAAACGATGAACAACACAAGGGACACGAGATTTATACTGGTTCGGGCCACCATTGTGGTGTAATACCCTACTCCAGTGTGTGGTGTGGTGGATTGCCTCAGGGGCTGGTGATGAATAGTACAGAGGGAGAACGGCCTCGCGAGAGGTGTTCTTGAGCTGGTCTGATGAACTGCTTGGGCGAGTTCGATCGCCTCTCTCTCTCTAGTGAGCACTCAACCAGATGCCCCTACTCTATGGTGGCTAGGCCTATTTATAGATGCCCTAGGCCACTTTCCAAATATTGAGCGGGAAGGGCGCCAACAACGGCGATTTTGAAGGGGAACATATAGTACAAGTTATCCTGACTAAAGTTGGTCTTCGGCTGCCAAAAGCACTGGTGATGAAGCCGTCTTGGGCTCCACGGTGACCTCCATCCTGCCGCTCTGCTGGTCTTGGTCTCGTTGCACTGAAATGGCAACCTTTGCCTAATGCCTCGGTACTCCACGTCTGTGCTTGTCCCCTTTACACCAAAGAGGAAACAAGGACACTGCACAGGCCGACGCCCGCTTGGCGCCTGCCTAGCCTCGATTGTCATGGCTTGCATCACGAGCACCTCGCGAGGTACCCTGCCTTGATCTCTCCGCCTCCTCGCGAGCCTGCCTGGCGAGGCCATCCCTGAGGAAGCCTTGCGTCGTCCACCCGCGAGGCTTGGACCCTCGCGAGGGTCTTGAGTCTTGTGCTGATGAAGACGGGCCGTACTGGGCCACCACTTGAGCCACGCCGCATGCCGCAGGCAGGCAAGTCTGGGGACCCCCGTTCCCAGAACGCCGACAGTAGCCCCCGGGCTCAAGGCGCGCTCAGACTTGGCTTAGCAGAGAAGCGAAGGGGCAAGTGCGGAGCGCCGCGGGCCCCATCAGCCTGCGGCCTTGGGCGCCACGTGGCGGTTGATTGGACGTGGGCGTCTTCGCTTCCCCACACTGCCTCGGCAACTACTCGACTGACAAAAGGCTGGCTCTGGGTTAGCCTTACCTCATTACCCTCGTTCTCCTTGCTCCAGATACCCTTCCTTGCTATCCACCTACCTGCCTCCAAAATCTCCAGATCTGCTGCATTCTTTCTCCTGCGGCGAACTATGGCCCCCCGCAAGACTCCGGCTGGGGCTGCATCGGCCTGGTACTCGCCGGCCCTGGTCTCTCCCAATGAGACGGAGAAGAATCTCGCCCTCACGCGCCGGATGGCAACATCGCAGATCAATGAGTTGGGGAGACTGCGCTCCGTCTTGGCTTCGCCTAGCCGGAGGACAAGGGGAGCACCTTCTATCCCTTCTTCATGAACGCCGTCATCACTGGTCTGGTTCCTCCCTTCTCTGAGTTCTTCCTTGCTGTCCTTCGCCAGTATCAGTTGCATACTCTACACATCCACCCCAACTCCATCCTTCTCTTGTCGATCTTCGCCTACTACTGCGAGGCGCACGTCGGGGTGGCGCCCTCCGTGGCCTTGCTGCGCCACTTCTTCTCCCTCCGGGTCTCCGGCGGCAATATCTCAGCATGCACAAGTTTCGTCGCATACTCCAAGTCCAACACCATCTCGAAGGCCGGGAAGAGGTCCGAGGGCTTCTGGAGCAAGTGGGTTATGGAGAACGCTGGGTGCCATAACCCTCTGCTGGAGCTGCCGACAAAGCTGCCCGAGGCCGTTGAGGCGTGGTCCCGCACGAAGCTCGATGATCGGCGGGCGAAGCAGGTGTTGGAGAAGTTGAACGCCAACCTCAGGCCGGGCAGCCTGAGGGCGGCGAAGCTGACCGGGGCTTCGCTCCTGAGGGAGTTTCTGTCGCACCGGGCGGCCCCTCTTCAGGTGCACTCGCGCCCACTATGGAGGCTCGCGGAGGCGGATGTCGTCCTCCGCCTGAGCTTGGACGCCCTGAGCGACGAGGACCTGATCGCGGCTCTCCGCTGCTTGGTTGGAGAGGAAGTGGCAGGCCCGGTGGGTGCTCTAGCCCCTTTGTTCCTCCGTGATGACTGGGAGCTGGTGGTTGAAGCCATGCCCACCTTCGACAGGATCAGCCTGGTGCCGGCGGAGGATCCTGAGGGTCAGGCGACAGCGACGGTGAACCTATCCTCCGGTGAATCCAGTGGAGAAGAGGAAAGAGATGACGACAATTACGAGGAGCGCGACTCGGAGGCGACCTTCGAGGGGACGGGGGAGACTTCTCCCTGGCGTAGGGCGAGCACTCTCCGCTCCATGCCTGACGAGGACGAGGCCGATGCCAGGCGGGGAGGGAAGGACATGCCCCTGATTCCGAGGAAGGACAGGTCCGGGCTGATCCCCCAAGGGTCTACCCTGGCCCCTGCATTGGCCGAAGTCAGCTCTAGCCCTTCAGGCGCGCCTTCTCCTACATCTGGGCCTCCCGGGGCTGAGCCCCGCAAGAGGCTTTCGGGCTTCAAGCTTGGCCGGAGTCCGTGGGATCCTACGGCGGTCAACAAGTAAATGTTCGAATTTTGCCTTGCTCCTGTCTTTTGCTGTCTAGACCTGACATCCTCCATTGGGCAGACTGCTGCCCGTGACGAAGAGGCTGATGGGAGGCGCGGCGACCCCGCGTGAAACGGGCTCGTCAGCCATGGCCGCGTCCCCCACCCGATCATCCTTGCGAGGCCAGCAGGAACGCTCTGGCGAGGAGTCAGCCCCCGTGGCCCCATTGACTCTGGAGGCAACCGTGCTTGACGCTGTCGCCGAGGTTGCCAAGGCTCAGGAGGTCCCTGCCTCCCAGGTTAAGATTACGCCGCCGTCTTCTCCTCCTACTCCGCCGGCCCCCGTCTCCTCTGCTTCCTCTGCCACCTTGGACCGCGCTGCCAATGAACTGAACCGGCCGCGGGAGGATCTTCGGAGCACGGACCCCCTGCCTGGTGGCTGGGCCTCTGGAGTTGGTCTCCAGCTGGGTTCGCTCTGATGCCTCCGTCCGGGCGGCGTTGAGCTAGGCTGTGATGACTTCCAAGGAGGGGAAGCAAGCCACCTCCCAGGCCATGGCCGCCCGCGACGAGGCGCTGAAGGACGCTTCCACCGCCAAGGGCCATTGCAAGATGCTGGAGGGCGAATTGCAAGGGCTGCGTGATGAGCTTGCCAAGGAGATTCGCAACCGCTAGGTGAAGAAGGAGGAGATGAAAGCTCAGGAGGCTGCTGTCAAGGAGCGTGATGTCGAACTATCAGCCGACCGTGACCGGCTGAAGACGTTGGAGCAGGCGCTGAAGGTGGAGAGGGTCGAGCTGGATGCCGGGGCGAAGATCCTGGCCAAAGACCGCACGGCCTTTGTGCTGTACGAGGAGAGGGCCCGCGTAGTGCTGAAAACGCTCTACGACGGGGGCCTGGAGAAGCCACTGACCGGAGCCAAGGAAGGCCCTGCTAAGCTGGTTCCCTTCCTCGTCGAGGCGCTTGAGGAGGTCGTGATCGGCATCGGCCCGATGGCTGAAGTCGAGGCTCGCGTCCTCTCCTCCGGAGCGCTGACGCGGATCCTCAACCACGTCTACCTCCGCAACCCCGACACCAACCTGGATGACCTGCTGGAGCCCGTGGACGCCAAGCGCTCCGCCGCCACTGCTGAAGCCATCAAGGGTTGAGTCGAGGCCTTGCTGTCGAAGTTCCGCGCCTTCAACACCGCGCCCAAGCGAGGCGCTGCCGGCCCCGTAGCTCCAGGAGGTGGGGCTGCCAAGCGCGACTCTACCACGAGCGGTGGCGCGGCCCAGGGTTGATCTACTCGCGGCCTTTTTCCTGCTTTGATTCATGCAACATGCATGATGCCTCGTGGAGGCGTTTAAATTTGTGTCTGGTATTGTGCGAACAATTTATGGTCTGCAATATTTGCTTCTGGATTTGTTAGATTTTGCGATTTCCTTCCTATTTGCTTGTGTTCTACGTCGGCAGGGCCCGGCCCCGCGCATACCTTAGCCGCCGTTAGCCCCGACCGGATCACCAGGACGGAACTAAGGAGTGAGGGGCTACGTGGCAAGTTAGGCTCCTGAGTCGCGATGCTCAGGAGTCCCCCTTGACGCGCAAACAGCAAATAGGGAGGGGACAGAGGAGAGGATTTTGGTCGTTCTACGTCGGCAGGGCCGGCCCCGCGCATACCTCAACCGCCGTTAGCCTTTCGAAACTAAGGAGTGAGGGGCTAGGTGACCGGTTATGCTCCTGAGTCGCGATGCTCAGGAGTCCCCCTTGATGCTCAAACGAGTCTTCATACCTTGGCTCCGCTCGGGGAGGGGCGCGCGATGACCAGGTCCGAGGGACCTAGCTGGATAGCATGTGCTCGGGCGTGGCCCAGGCACAACCCCCGTGTCCAGCCCCCTCGCGTGGCACTCCCAGGGGGAGGCTTTGCGATGGTGCCAGACACTGAGCTCTGGGCTCCCTGAGGTTGATACAGCCGTGGGCTGCCCTCAGTTGTTTATCACCAGCGCGGAGCATAGTGCTTCCATATGTGTAGGGGTATAGCCGCTCCTTGGCAGTGTCGTTAGCCAGCACGGAGCATGGTGCTTCCACTGGTGCGTGGGAGGGGGGCTCCCCTCCGGGAGGAGCCGCCGGGGTGTGTACAGCCCCGCCCTGACACGTGGCCGGCATGGTAGGGCTAGGAGAGGTGTATCTGGGCACCCGTGAGCCAGCGTGGGACTCATGAGGCCCTACCTCAAGGCGGGTTGCGCCTGGCTCTGGGCCTTTGTGGATGGTATGTTCCTGCAAGGTGGTTAGAATGCAAATGCTCTACGTCATCAGGTCCCGGCCCTCGAGCAATCTCAGCCGCGCTAGTATGACAGGTTGCGATGTCGTGGGTCAAGGCCAGGGGGTGAGGGCTGGAGAGCCAGTAAGAGCCCATGAGTCGCGATGCTTAGGCACCCCCCTTTTAACGTGCAAGCACTTTGCATGAGAGCGGAGAGGTCCGTGGTAGGCAGCAGACGATAATCATGAGTAGGTTAAGCATAAAGAGGCAAATCAACTTAGATAGATGCGGAGAAAGCAAACGCCACTAGGTCAGGCCCGAGCAGCTTGGGGATGATGCAGCCCGAGGGGCGCCCCCACCAAGATAAGCAGAAGATATAAGCAAAACGGATACATGCCGTAGGGACGGACCCACGCGACCTGGGAATGACGCAGCCCTGAGGGCGCTCCAAGCTGAAACGAAAACTAAAAAGAAGTCACCTGATGCTGTTGCAAAACGATAGTTGGTGCGGCTGGTGGTGCGAGGCGAAGAAGCCGGCCGTCATGACCCCTCGGGACTCCAAGCCTCGGGAGGCTCAGGAGGTCCGGGCGGCCCATTGAGGTCCATCTCCATCTCCTCTAGGAACGCGCGATGCTTGGCCACCTGGGCTTCCAGAATGCTCCTCATCAGGCGCTGGTGGGCTGCAGCTGAGTTCGGCAAGCCGAAGGGCATGCGAACGAAGCTATGCGGTGGGCCCGCGCAACGCCCCACGCGCGAATGCCAGAAGCACTCCTGAGAAGCGACTCGACTGAGCCCTGGGTAGTCGATGCATACGCGCAGCCCGCCATCCTCGCCTTGATGGGGAGCTACGCCGGGCAGACGGCGATTGCCGCGCATGACTCTCGATTCCTCCACATCCTGAGTGGCTTGGGTGATGAACTCCTGAGGGTTGGGTTCTTCTTTCCTTACGCCTTCCTGAGGGAAGCGTGCCGCAAAGCACGACTCCAAGTTGTGCCCAAGCGCCTCCCTCGTGACCTCGACAAAGTCGGTGGCTCCCAAGGAGAGAGCCCCCGAGCCCTGCCCTAGGAGGGCACCGGGCGCACCATCCTATCCGATGGAGGGTGGCGCCCCTTGGACGGGCGCATGTCCAGACGCGGCGCCTCCGGAGGTGCCTGCCTCCTAAGGCCTTGAGCCAGGTGATGTCTTCTTCTTCTTGGGAGCTGCTCCAGGGAGGTTTCCACTCTTGCTGTCCGGGTCCTCGATCGACGCGGCCTGGAAGGCGCGCTCGAGGGAGCACACCGCATCCTTCTCTTCACAGGGGACCGTGATGACCCCACCGCTTCCTGGCATCTTGAGGACGTTGTAGCCATGGTGAGTCACTGCCATGAACATGGCCAGGGCTGGGTACCCGAGGATGGCATTGTATGGCAGGCGAATGTGAGCGACGTCGAAGTCAATGAGCTCGATGCGGTAGTTGTTGCGCTGCCCAAAGTTGACAGGAAGGCGGACTTGCCCTATCGGGACAGTGGAACCATCAGTGACTCCTGAGAAAGGCTTGGTTGGCTGAAGCTGATCATATGGCACTTGGAGATTATTGAACGTCTCGACGGACAGAATGTTGACTCCTGCTCCACCATCGATGAGGGTCCTGGTGACTTGCACATTGCTGATGACCGGGGAACAAAGCATTGGGAGGACACCGGCCGTTGCCATGCACTTGAGCTGATCCGCTGAGCTGAACGTGATGGCGCACGCAGACCACCTGAGAGGGCGCGTGGCCTCAAGCTTGGGGAGGACCGCATTCACCTCGCGAGCAAATTGCTTGAAGATGCGCTGTGAGGCTGGGGCCTGAGCACAGGCCAGGATGCAAGTGATTGCACGTGGCTCCTGGAAGCCCCCAGCCCCCTCATCCTAATGATGGTCTTCATTCCTCCTTGGTGGTGGTGGCAGAGGAGGAAGGCCTGCGTTGCCATGCGGGCGGTCCTCGCGAGGCTGATCTCTCCAAGCTCCCTCGCGAGGCTGGTCCTGCCAGCGGTCCTCGCGAGGTCGGTCACGCCACCCTTGGCGAGGGCCACGGTCGTCCCATCGTCCTCCACCTCTTTCTCCGCCTCGGTCGTAGCCCCGATCGTTGCGCTCGGGACGTCGACCGACACGGCCTTCTCGCACGGCCCTGAGCTCTTGGCACTCGTTGGTGTTGTGGGTGTGGAGATCGTTGTACACACAGTATCGGCTGCCCTTGGACGACTCCGGCCGGTCCCTGCCGCGCTTTGTGTCTGGCTCCGCTGCGAGTACAGCTGCTCCCCTACGCTTCACATCCTTGGCCTTGGCTTTCTTCTCTTCTGGGTCCGATGCTGGGAGCTCGAGAAGGGAGAGGCGCCCTTCCTCAGCCCTTGCGCACTTGGTCGCCGAGTTGAACAACTCTATAGACGTGGACAACTTTTCATGGATTGCCAACTCTTCCTTCATCTTGACGTCGCGAACACCATCAGAGAACGCCAAAATGATGGCCTCCTCAGTCACCCTGGGAATCTTGAGGCAAGCGTTGTTGAAGCGCTGGATGTACTTCTGCAAGGTCTCGACAGGCTGCTGCTTGATGCGGCGCAGGTCACCTACGGCCAGCGGACGGTCATGAGTGCCCTGGAAGTTGGCGATGAAGCGAGTGCGCATCTCGTCCCAGGAGGAGATCGTGCCAGGAGCCAAGTTCAGGAGCCAGGTGCGGGCAGTGTCCTTGAGAACCATGGGAAACCAGTTCGCCATGACCTTTTCATCCCTGTTGGCGGCTTCGATGCCCAGCTCGTAGAGCTGTAGGAACTCCGCGGGGTCTACAGTGCCGTCGTAGCGAGGAGGCAGGTCAGGCTTGAACTTGCCTGGCCAGGCGACACTGCGTAGCTCGGGGGTGAAGGCGCGGCAGCCTGCGGTGGCCACCGGAGCCCTTTGCTGATGCTGGGCTTGCTCTTGGAAATTCCCACACGCCGCCGCTTGGAGCAGCACGGGGGCTTGACGTGATGGCGCAGGGATGTGGTCATGGCGCACCGGTGCCGGGAGCACGCGAGCACCTTCTTGGGGACGAGGGATTTCTTGGCAGCTCCTTTCTTGTCGTGTAGGCGCCGGACACGGTGGGTCTCGTCCTGGGGCCGCGCGCCTTGGAGCCAGGGCGCCTTCTTGGGGAGGAGGTGGCGGAGGCACCTAATGATCCAGGCCTCCTGCGCAGGATGGAGGGCGAGGCAGCGAGAGGGACGGCATAGGAGAGCCCCCTGCGGCCCTGACGAGCTAGATGATGCGGGCGAGCCAGTCCTCGTAGAGGTCGTCGACGGGACGGCAGTGCAGGAGCTCACACGCCAGGAGCAGCGTGGCGTGCGCGTCCGTGGGGGCGCGACGGGCATGGGACGACAAACCGGCTGGAGTTAGCGATGGGGTGGCGGTGCGGCCTTCCTGCCGCACCGAAGGGTGCAGAGACGAGGCCTGCTGCTCGTTCCCCACCGGGCCAATGGCGGCGTTGGCGGCAGGTGACGGGGAACGACGGGGGCGCCCGCCGACGGGCGCCATCTGGGCGACGCGGGCGGCGACAGCAGCCCGACGCTCATCGCGAGCCCGACGAGTGTCAGCCATGGACACAACGGAAGATCGAACACGAACAACGGAAGAAAGATTCCGGTGCACCCCTACCTGGCGCGCCAAATGTCAGATGTTGGGTACCGGCAGACCCTTGAGGTTTGAACACTTGGGTGCGCACGAAGATCTCTCCCCTACCGATCTACGTCCGATCGCCTCATGAGATCTAAGTTGGAAACGATGAACAACATAAGGGACATGAGATTTATACTGGTTCGGGCCATCGTTGTGGTGTAATACCCTACTCCAGTGTGTGGTGTGGTGGATTGCCTCAGGGGATGGTGATGAACAGTACAGAGGGAGAACGGCCTCGCGAGAGGTGTTCTTGAGCTGGTGTGATGAACTACTTGGGCGAGTTCGATCGCCTCTCTCTCTCCTCTCTTTCTCTCTCTCTCTCTCTCTAGTGAGCACTCAACCAGATGCCCCTACTCTGTGGTGGTTAGGCCTATTTATAGAGGCACTGGGCCTCTTCCCAAATATTGAGCGGGAAGGGCGCCAACAACGGCCATTTTGAAGGGGAACATATAGTACAAGTTATCCTGACTAAAGGTTGTCTTCGGCTGCCAAAAGCACTGGTGATGACGCCGTCTTGGGCTCTACGGTGACCTCCATCCTGCCGCTCCGCTGGTCTTGGTCTCGTTGCACTGAAATGGCAACCTTTGCCTGATGCCTCGGTACTCCACGTCTATGCCTGCTCCCTTTGCACCAAAGAGGAAATAAGGACACTACGCAGGCCGGCGCCCGCCTGACACCCGTCTGGCCTCGATCGTCATGGCTTGCGTTACGAGCACCTCGCGAGGTACCCTGCCTTGATCTCTCCGCCTCCTCGCGAGTCTGCCTGGCGAGGCCGTCCCTGAGGAAGCCTTGCGTCGTCCGCCCCGCGAGGCTTGACCCCTCGCGAGGGTCTTGAGTCTTGTGCTGATGAAGACGGTCTGTATTGGGCCACCACTTGAGCCACGCCGCAGGCCGCAGGCAGGCATGTCTAGGGACCCCCGTTCCTAGAACGTCGACAGGGACACATCCTCGAAGGGGGAAAACTGCTCCTGCAGTGCCACGGGGGCTATAACCTCAAACGGGGCATTGACCATCTCAGTAGTGACTGTGAGCGTATTTGGGATCGGCTCGGTGGCTGCCTCCATCTTCTTTGGGCTCTCTGTCTCGTGGGGATCAGCTTCCCGCGTCTGCTCCAATATCGGCAGATCTTTGCCTGGTTCTCCTTGGTCCATCATGAAACTAACGAATACTAGGAGACCAATGAAAGGAAAACACAATCGCAATGACAATGAAACAAAAAAGAGAGTGAGGATTGGTTACTGCTTTGCAAAAGTTCTTTTTTTTCTCTGAACGAAAATATACCAACAACACGGATCCGCTTACCTTCCCTTGGTTGGGAGAGAAGAACAGTGGTAGATGCGAGTGTTGACTTTCTCGAAGACGGTGAGGGAGAAGGGGATTCAGCAAAGAGTGAAATGATGGTTCCTTCGTCCATCAAACTTAGACTGTGGGGAGGTGGGGTTTTGTGATATGACGGCTCGTTACTGCCGCCCTACGACCGGGGTGACTCTCCGCCTGCATACTGCCTTCTAATTTGGTGGATGTAATTTGGGCCCACGCGCTGCATGGCCCACATGTTGGTGAACAAAAGTATAACGACATTCAGTAGAGGGAGACGTTTCGATGACCTAGGAGGAGCTAGAAGCGGTAGTGTATCCACTGTACTAGTAGTAATTGTTTTTCTAGGTAGCTGTAGAGTGTCTACACTGTACTAGTAGTAATTGTTTCTTTGGGCCCAAGACAAAACAGCCCATCCACCATAGTAAATAGTAAAATCAATTCAAAAGCCCATATATTTACTTAATGAGAGGCGCTACCCACACCCAGCACACCGCCCCCCAAAAAAACCTGGGTGCTCTTCTTCCTCCTCACTCCCACCCACCTCACGTCAGCTTGCTCCACTTATACCCCCAAATTCATCACCTCACTCCTACAGAAAACCCCAGCTCCCCTTCTTCCTCACTACTACGGAAAACCCCCAGCTCCCCTTCTTCTTCGCTCGCACTACAACTAGGCTTGTCATTCGTTACTCTGCTCAAATCCGTGAGCGCAACGCGACGCCCTCGAGGAAAATGGAGTCGACTGACCCCAGTGCCAAGAAGATGAGGCACCCGCCAGCGGCGACGCCTGTTGTAGATCCCGCACCCGGCAGCACGGGGAGAAGCAGCGACCCTGCCCCCACCGGATCCCAAGAATGGGTGGACTGCATCAGCGATCTCCCAGACGCCGTCCTTCGGGAGATCATATCGCTTCTCCCCACCAAGGATTGCTGCCGCACCCAAGTCCTCTCAATTTGCTGGCGCCCTCTATGGCGCGCCGTGCCCCTTAATCTCGACTGTCGTCAGCTATCTCTCTTCAATGATTTTGAAATCCCCAGAGCCATCATCTCCTCCCACCAGGGCTCCGTTCAAAGCCTCTGCATCCCGTCATACTACCTGAGCAAGCATACCATGCCCTGCGCGGTGGATGCCTGGCTGAAATCCCCTGAATTCACAGAACTACAGCTGCTTGAGTTCTACTATTCCCCTGGAAATCACCTACCAGATAACGAACGCCATGTACTTGTGCCCTCAGCACCGATGTCCATCTCACAGTTTTCCTCCTCTCTCCACACCACCACTTTTGCGTTGTGCTACCTACCAGACAATCTGGTACTAAACCTTCGACTCCCATTTCTCAAGAAACTTTCACTTGTGCGGGTTCATATATCAGAGGCCTCATTGCACATCATCATCCACTCCAATTGCCCTGCCCTGGAGTGCTTGATGCTTGTTTTCACAGTTAGAATCGGTTGTCTCCAAATAAAGTCGCCTAACCTTGTAAGAATTGGAATTTCTTTTGATGGAAGGTTGCTCATCATCCAAGATGCCCCTTCACTTCAAAGGTTGATCCTTGATTCTAGTTATTCACCGTTGCAAATAACCGTCCTCTCTGCGCCTAAATTGGAGACCTTGGATGTAATACATGATCTCTGTGCTCATTTCAATATGGTGTTTGGCTCCACTGTTCTTCAGGTACTTTATATTATCATCTACACTTGTAACCGTAAGCTGCATTTTAAATTTCTGCGCATAAGTTATATATCATCTTGGAGTACACATTTTGTACTAATATTATGTTGTATGCTCAATGAAGAGTTTCTCCATGGATGGCCTACCAATGGTGCTGGATTCTGTCAAGATCTTATATATCCAAATTAATAGTTTTGATCTGAACAAGATTATTGGCTTGCTGCAATGCTTTCCATGTCCGAAGAAGTTGTATATAAAGGTGATAATTTCACGCACATGGGAAGCCCTCATATAGTGTACTAGAATTAACCGTTCAGCCGTTGCTCTTTCGACACTCTTTTTTTAGACATTAACTGTTTTCAATCTTCATGTCTATTTAGGCAACTGGATGGGGTAAGAAAGTTATAACCAATCGGCGGATTCGTAAGCACCGGGATTTTCTCACTTCTCATGACATTCGATTGAAGACAATAACGCTAGAACGATATGTAGCCAATCGTGCAAACACTAGATTTGTCACATTCTTCCTGCTGAATGTGAGGTTACTATTGTCCATCAGGCTTAAGTTTATTAGTAGTATGGTTTGGACGGATGGGTATGTCGAAGAGCAAAAAAAAAAGGAGTTTCAGGTGGGCAAAAGAGCTTCTGAACATGCCGGGCTTCTATTTACAACATGTTGTGGTCATAATCCAGTAAAGTTTACGATCCAGGATGTTCATTCTATGGACGTGACCGATCCATTTGACTGTGCTGCCGAAAACAGTGCTGGCGTTAGATGTTGTTGCCCTTTTCAACCACAGTTTTGTCTAAACCTAATGAACAATAAACCCTCGTGCTTTTGTACAGTTTGTAAGCTGGAGTTAGATGTTCTTGCCCTTTCCAGCTCTGCTGTGACTGTCATATTTTCTTTGAAACAAGGCAAATGGCTTGCCATTCGTTTAATTTAGAGTGAAATATTGTAACAAATCCCAACCAAGGGAAATAACATCACTCTCGCCGGCTGCTTGAGCTCACTATGCATTACAGAAGCCAAGTGATTAGGCCCCACCAGCTCCCACAAACTTATTTTGAACTAGCACATCAAATGGGCTATAAATTTTCATAGGAAAGTGTCGAATTTAGGGATCCGGCAACCCTTCAGAGGTTCGAACTCTGGGGTGCATGCAGAGATCTCAACCTGCCCAGCCTGCCTACTCATGATCCTCCCTAGCCAAACGCGTCGAGCTCAAAGAGACACAAAGACACATAGATTTATACTGGTTCGGGCCACCATTGTGGTGTAAAACCTTAATCCAGTGTGGTGTAGTGGATTCCCTCGAGGGGCTATGGCTGAACTAGTACAAAGGATGAACAAGCCTTAGGAGGTGAGGTGTTTGTCGGCGTTCTGGGAACGGGGGTCCCCAGACTTGCCTGCGTGCCGCCTGCGGCGTGGCTCAGGTGGGGGCCCAGTGCATCCCAGCTTCATCAGCTCAAGCTCAAGACCCTCGCGAGGGGCCAAGCCTCGCGGGGTGGACAACAGGAAGCTTCCTCAGGAGTAGCCTCGTCAGGTAGGCTCATGAGGAGGTGGAGAGATCAAGGCAAGGGCACCTCGCGAGGAGACCGTGACGCAAGCCATGACGATCGAGACCAGGCGGGCGCCGGCCTGCGCAGTGTCCTTGTTTCCCCTTCGGCGCAAAGGGGGCAAGCACAGGCCAAGGCATCAGGCAAAGGTTACCGTTTCGGTGCAACAAGACCAAGACCAGCAGAATGGCATGATGGAGGTCATCGTGGAGCCCAGGACGGCGTCACCACCAGAGCCTTTGGCAGCCGAAGACCAACTTTAGTCAGGATAAGTGTACTAGATGTTCCCCTTCAAAATGGCCAATTGTTGGCGCCCTTCCCGCTCATTATTTGGGAAGAGGCCCAGGGCCTCCCTCTATAAATAGGACTAGCCACCACAGAGTAGAAGCATGGAGAAAACTGATCGATCCGAGAGAGAGAGAGAAGCGACTGAACTCACCCAAGCAGTTCATCGCACCAGCTCAAGAACAGCCCTCGTGAGGCTGTTCTCCCTTTGTACTGTTCATCACCAGCCCCTGAGGCAATCCACCACACCACACACTGGAGTAGGGTATTACACCACAATGGTGGCCTGAACTAGTATAAATCTCGTGTCCCTCGTGTGTTCTTCTTTCTAGCCTAGATCCTTTGCGAGACTTCGAGACGTGAGCTGGTAGGGGAAAGATCTTCGTGCGCACCCCAGAGTTCGAACCTCAAGGGTCTGCCGGATCTTTGTGATGCCCGAAGGACAGCAGCGACAATGATGGTGGCGACGGTGAGCTTGGCCTTGGCGACGCGCCCTCCTCCTCCCGTGATAGCAGCTCTTCCTCGGACGAGAGCTCGAGCAGCGGTGGCTACACCGACCTCCGCGTCATCGTGCTCGTGTCGAGGACGCTGATGGTTCGTCCCGCTGCAGTGCTCCAGTGAAGCTAGGGAGGAGCCCGACGTGAAGCTGGGGGCCGGCGAACTTGGACTCAATGCTGGTGGCCCCAGATCTCCTATGGAAGAACTGGTGGACCGCCGGGATACCTTGAGGTGCTGCTTGAGGATGCGGCGCTGGTGCCAAGCTTGTACGCCTTCGGCCCCTCTTTGTTTAGCTTTTCCTTCCCCTCGGGCTGCATTATCCCCAAGCTGCTCGGGAAACGTGCCTTGAAGCATTATCCCCCCGGTGGCGTTTGCTTTTTCCGCATCTATTTGAAATGGATTTGCTCCTTAATGTTTAACATGCTTGACCTAACCGCCTGCTCGATTGACACCTACGTTTGGAGCCGCTCGCTCTGGCACGGCACTTGCGCACGGGTCCGTCCCTGCAATGCCGATAAACCTGAGTGGCTGAGCTCTGGCCGCGGTAGCCTTGCAAGGCGCCACCTCACCATGCCCTCAGTGCCCCAATCACTCCCTCGGAGCGACCAATGGGTGGCTGGCAACTATAACGACAGACCTTGTTTCTCCTCGTGATTGGTATGTAGGACCCGTTCCAGGAGCAACGCTGGGGACATCGTGAGCTTTCTCTCCTTCCCTCCGACACGATCCGCTTGCACGTTAAAAGGGGGACACCTGAGCATCGCGACTCATGGGCTCTTACTGGCTCTCCAGCCCTCAACCCTGGCCTTGACCCACGGCATCGCGACCTGTCATACCAGCGGCGGCTGAGCTCGCTCGAGGGCCGGGGCCTGAGGATGTAGAGCATCAAGGAAAGTGCGGGGGAGAGGGAAGAAGCTCACGAGGACCTAACCCAGAAACACCTCAGCTACCGCCACGCAGGGCCTTCACCCCGTTGGAAACTACTCCAAACCTACAAGATAAGTCACGCAAGAACTGAATCGACTCAGTGCCAAACTCTCGCCTACTGCAGCTCTATCACGACAATGTTGCCTACCTTTCTAGCCCAGCGGAGGCTGCTTGAGCGCTAAAGGGGACCTCCTGAGCATCGCGACTCAGGGGCTCTTACTGGACCTTGGGCCACTCACCTCCTGGCCTTGACCACGGCATCGCGAGCTGGCATACCAGTGACGGTTGAAGCCTGCCTGGGGACCGGGGCCTATCAGCGTAGAGCATCAAGCTCTCGTGAGGAAAGAAAGGGGGAGCCGAGCTGGGACAGGACAAGCATCTTGCATCGATTCATAATAAGGATATAATATTCACAACAAACATGGCCAGTGCCTTACATACCCCGCGGGGTGGTACTTCGATTCCTCACAGGGAACAAAAGGTGCCAATCCTAAGGAACGCTAACTAGGCGCGCCTCCGCAGGAGACGCCATCATCAACAGTGGGCCGTCAGGCGCCGGCGCCAACCCCATCCAGATCAGCAGCGCCGGCGGCCTGAAGCACCCGCCCCGCTCTGAGCGCGACGCGAGCTCGGGGGCTCGTAGCTGTCGTTGCTCGTCTCCGGAGTCGCGTGAAGCTCGGCGGAGTCGCTGGACCCTCCGGCGCCTCCACTACTGCCTGAGGAGCTGTCGGGGAAGCGGTTGGCGGGCCTGTTCCTTGCCACGACGATGCCCCGGCCGCCTTTCTCGGGGCAGCATTCCAGTCGGCGTCCTTCCGTGTCGAAGACCTTGAAGAACATCAAGGAGGCGCCATCATATTCGAGGTGGATTACGAGGGCGCCCCCTGTCCGGCACACCCGGGCGATCTCGCCCCAGCCACGGGTCATGTAGACCTTGCCCGGAGCGACAACCTCAACCTCTGCTCCGGTCGCAGGGGTACTGCAATCAGCATGCTGCAGCCAGAGCTCAAGGGGCCCCCTCGGCTGGATCTCGAAGGCGAAAGAGGGAGGAAGGCGAATCCAAGATCGAGGAGGCATGGCAGCGTGGAGCACAAGCTCGCGAGAGGAGCCCTCGACATGGACTCCAGGAGGAACGACGCGCACCGCCGTGACCCGCCGGCGTCGATGGCAGCACCATCGGTGTCGCTTGGTGCCTTCTTCTCCAGGGCCCTCGATGCGGGCATACAAGGGCAGCGGGAACCCAGGCGACGGATGCTCGCACCTGGGCCTCGATGCCCCCTACCGAGCACCCTCATCTTGGCGGTAGAGGACTAGCCGCTTCTTCGGCGGAAGCGGGTCGGGACCCTCTCGGGGGACCTTTCCCTTCTCTTCTACAGAAAACCGGCAGATTGGTGCCATTGGCGTAATGTGGAGCAAGGGCGAGGAAGAAGAAGGAAAGGAGTAGCAGGAAGGGATGGACTGAAAGGGCTCGCGCCGTTCCGTACTTATAGCCAGAGAAGGCCAACCGCCGGCCTCCACAATCGCAGGTAATCATGAACCGTTTTTGAATGCAGGGAGTTGTCAAGTCATGCAGTTGCCGAGGCATCGTGGGAAGCGGAGACACCCACGTCCAATCAACCGCCACACGGCGCCCAAGGCTGCAGGCTATTGGGGCCCGCGGCGCTTCGCACTTGCCCCTTCGCTTCTCTGCTAAGCCAAGTCCGGGCGCGCCTTGGGCCCGGGGGCTACTGTCGGCGTTCTGGGAACGGGGGTCCCAAGACTTGCCTACCTGCAGCCTGCGGCGTGGCTCAGGTGGGGGCCCAGTGCAACCCAGCTTCATCATCTCAAGCTCAAGACCCTCGCGAGGGTCCAAGCCTCGCGGGGTGGATGACAGGAAGCTTCCTCAGGAGCAGCCTCGTCAGGCAGGCTCGTGAGGAGGCGGAGAGATCAAGGCAAGGGCACCTCGCGAGGAGCCCGTGATGCAAGCCATGACAATCGAGACCAGGCAGGCGCCAGGCGGGCGCCGGCCTGTGCAGTGTCCTTGTTTCCCCTTCGGTGCAAAGGGGGCAAGCACAGGCCAAGGCATCAGGCAAAGGTTTCCGTTTCGGTGCAACAAGACCAAGACCAGCAAAACGGCAGGATGGAGGTTATCATGGAGCCCAGGACGGCGTCACCACCAGAGCCTTTGGTAGCCGAAGACCAACTTTAGTCAGGATAAGTGTACTAGAGGTTCCCCTTCAAAATGGCCAATTGTTGGCGCCCTTCCCGCTCATTATTTGGGAAGAGGCCCAGGGCCTCCCTCTATAAATAGGACTAGCCACCACAGAGTAGAGGCATGGAGAAAATAGATCGATCAGAGAGAGAGAAGCGACTGAACTCACCCAAGCAGTTCATCGCACCAGCTCAAGAACAGCCCTCGTGAGGTTGTTCTCCCTTTGTACTGTTCATCACCATCCCCTCAGGCAATCCACCACACCACACACTGGAGTAGGGTATTACACCACAATGGTGGCCTGAACTAGTATAAATCTCGTGTCCCTCGTGTGTTCTTCTTTCTAGCCTAGATCCTTTGCGAGACTTCGAGACGTGAGCTGGTAGGGGAAAGATCTTCGTGCGCACCCCAGAGTTCGAACCTCAAGGGTCTGCCGGATCTTTGTGATGCCCGAAGGACAGCAGCGACAATGATGGTGGCGACGGTGAGCTTGGCCTTGGCGACGCGCCCTCCTCCTCCCGTGATAGCAGCTCTTCCTCGGACGAGAGCTCGAGCAGCGGTGGCTACACCGACCTTCGCGTCATCGTGCTCGTGTCGAGGACGCTGATGGTTCGTCCCGCTGCAGTGCTCCAGTGAAGCTAGGGAGGAGCCCGTCGTGAAGCTGGGGGCCGGCGAACTTGGACTCAAGGCTGGTGGCCCCAGATCTCCTATGGAAGAACTGGTGGACCGCCGGGATACCTTGAGGTGCTGCTTGAGGATGCGGCGCTGGTGCCAAGCTTGTACGCCTTCGGCCCCTCTTTGTTTAGCTTTTCCTTTCTCTTGCAAACTAAAAAAGGAAGAATGTACCCTGCGGGGCGTGTAATGAGCGGTTGGTGCTATGCCTTTTTATGTTATAATTGCCGTCTTGATGTTGTGATGTAGTGTTTGCAATTTGAGCGGGTTAAGGTAGGAAGGCCTAGCTTGGTATGTGCAGTCGTCCTCCGCCTCATGAGAACCTGACCTTAGGTACTTGACAGGGCCCCCAGGAGATACGCCCAGTGCCCTCAGGAGGTACACCTTGTGCCCTCAGGAGTCACGGTAGGGCAGAGCTGTCCTTTGAAGGAAGAGAAAATTTGTCGAGCGACTTTCTCCCCCTTACGCGAGCCCCCTGCCATAGGTTAGTTTGGACCTGATGCACCGCATCGCGCTGCCTGGGGGGCACGGACATGAGGGGTGCTGGCACCAGTGGACTCAATTGAGGGCTCCTCGTGAGGATGAAACCGAAATAATGGGGTTCGGCGCGGTGTGTGCGCGCAAAGTCAAGCCATGGGCGCACACACCTACCTAGCCCCACGCGCGAGGAGCGCGAGGAGAAGTGTCGGGTGACTGCCACCTCTCTCACGTCCTTAGACCAAAACAACTTAGGAGAAAACAAAACTCGAGGAACCAGCATTCGATAATACCAAATCCCTTGAAAGACTACTAAAAAACTGCAAGCAACTTCAGAAAGCAAATGAACAGCCGCGTCCGGCACCTAATCTAGTCTTCTCACCAGCGCGGAGCTAAGTGCTGCCACTAGGACGTGGGAGGGAGCCCCCATGAGGCCCCAGGCCGACTCTCAGGAGACTTCGGGGCAGGTACAGTCCCACTTGTTATTACGTGAGAGTGTCACGAGCGGAGACCTTCACAGGCCGGAGCCTTGCTTCACAAGCCGGAGCCTTTCTTCAGGGGTAGAACTTCCGGAGGTGCTGGATGTTCGTGGTGTTCTGGAAGGGGACCCCGTGCTGTGTCTCCAGGCGCGCGGCGCCAGGCCTAGAGACACGGGCAATCCTAAATGGGCCCTCCCACGTGGGAGAGAGCTTATGCAACCCCTCCCTGGAGAGCACCCGCCTCAGGACGAGATCACCCACCTCTAACGTCCTGAAGTGGACGCTGCGGTAGTGGTACCGCCACAGCGCCTGCTGGTACCTCGCAGCTCGGAGCGAGGCTTGACGGCGGCGTTCCTCCCCCAGCACGAGATCCATCCTCCACGTGGCGTCCTGCTGCGTTTCATCAAATGCCAGGACCCGCGTGGAGCGATGCTTGACCTCGTGAGGGAGAACCGCTTCTGCTCTATAGACGAGGAAGAACGGCGTTTCTCCTGTTGGCTTGGTCGCGGTGGTGCGGATAGACCACAGCACGGACTGCAGCTCGTTGATCCAGCCCCTGCCACAGGCCTCTAGCCTCTTCTTGAAGGTGAGGGTCTTGAGGCCCCTCAGGACTTCCGCATTGGCCCTCTTAGCCTGTCCATTGCTTCGTGGGTGTGCTACTGAGGCATAGCAGATCTGTGTTCTAAGGTTAGCACAGTATGTTTTGAAAAGGTTGCTGGTGAAATTCGAGCCGGTGTCGGTGATGATGCGATTGGGGACCCCAAATTGGCTCACGATTCCCTTGCTGAACTTGACGGCTGATCCAGCTGGGATGGTGCACACGACTTCTACAACCGCCCACTTGGTGAACTTGTCAATGGCGATGTAGAGGTATCGGTAGCCCCCTGGCGCCCGAGGGAACGGTCCCAAGATGTCCAGCCCCCAGACCGCAAACGGCCACGTGAGCGGGATCATCTGGAGGCCCTGCGCGGGCTGATGGATCTGCTTGGCGTGAAACTGGCATGCTTCACAAGAGCGCACCAGCTCTGTAGCATCGTTGAGCGCGGTGGGCCAGTAGAAACCGTTGCGGAACGCCGTGCCCACCAGGGTGCGTGAGGAGGAGTGATGCCCGCAGTCCCCACCAGTATGTCCGCCAGCAGCTCAAGCTCTTGTTCACTGGAGATGCACTGCAACGAAACGTCATTGGGCCTCCTGCGATATAACTCACCTTCCTTGACGCAGTACGCGGTGGCCTGATGGGCCACACGCTCAACGTCCTCCTCCTTCTCTGGCAGGGTCCCTTGAAGCAAGTACGCCTTGAACTCTTTGGTCTAGCACCCCTCCTGAGGCTCGAGCGCGAGCAACAAGCGGGCTCCTGAGGGGTGACCATAGGCTGGAGCGCCCGTGTCGGGTGCCTGTGGCAAGTCCTCCTGAGGTGGTGCTGGAGTCGTGATGTGCGGGGTCGAAGATGGCTTGAAGAACCGCTCCTCAAACACCCCTGGCTCCTGAGGGAGCCTGCGAGAGGCTCTTTTGGCGATGTCGTGTGCTTCCTTATTCGTCCCGCGCGACACGTGATGCGGCTCCACGCCCATGAACCGTTTCTCCATTTTGTGCACCTCCTCTAGGTACGCCTCAATGTGCTTGTCCTTAGGCGTGTACTCCTTGTTGGAGAAATTGACGAGAAGCTGAGAGTAGCCTTGATGGTGAGGCGCTTTACTCCCAGCACGGCCGCAGCCCCGAGTCTAGCGAGCAAGCCTTTGAATTCTGCGATGTTGTTGGAGACCTTCTGTCGGATTTCGGGTTCCGGCAGACCCTGAGGTTCAAACAATGGGGTGCGCGTGGAGATTTCGTCTTCTACCTACCTGCTCCTCGCCGAATCGCTAGGATCTAAACTACGAAAGAAACAACACAAGAGACACAGGGTTTATACTGGTTCAGGCCACCATTGTGGTGTAAAACCCTACTCCAGTGTGTGGTGTGGTGGATTGCCTCTTGGGCTAACGGTGAACAGTACAAGGAAGAACAGCCTCGTGAGGGTCTGTTCTAGGCTGGTGCGATGAACTGCTAGGAGGAGTTCAGTCACTCCCTCTCTCTCTCTCGATTCTAGATGTATGCCAGATACTAGATGCCTCTACCCTGGGGGTGGCTAGTCCTATTTATAGGAAAAGGCCCTGGGCCTCTTCCCAAATATTGAGCGGGCAGGGCGCCAACAATTGGCCATTTTGAAGGGGAACAACGGGTACACTTATCCTGACTAAAGTTGGTCCTCGCCCGTCAAAGGCTCTGGTGGTGATGCCTGCTTGGGCTCCACAATGACTTCCTCCCTGCCGTTGGGCTGGTCTTGGTCTTGTTGCACCGAAATGGATGCCTTTGCTTGATGGTCTCGCCTGCGCTTGCTCCCTTTGCACCAAAGAGGAAAGGAGGACACTGCGCGGGCTGGCGCCTGACTGGCGCCCTTGGTCATCATGGCTTGTGTCATGGGCACCTCGCGAGGTACCCCGCCTTGAACTCTCCGCCTCCTCGCGAGCTAGCCTGATGAGGCCGTGCCTGAGGAAGCTCCTTGTCATCCGCCCCGCGAGGCTTGGCCCCTCGCGAGGGTCTTGAGCTTGTGTTGATGAAGATGGGCCGCGCTGGCCCCCGTTTGAGCCACGCCGCAGGCCACAGGCAGGCAAGTCTGGGGACCCCCGTTCCCAGAACGCTGACAGTAGCCCCCGGGCCCATGGCGCGCCCGGACTTGGCCGAGCAAAGAGGCGAAAGGGCAAGTGCGAAGCGTCGCGGGCCCTAATAGCCTGCGGCCTTGGGCGCCGTGTGGCGGTTGATTGGACGTGGGCGTCTCCGCTTCCCCACGACACCTCTGCAACTGCACGGATTCGATAGGTCCCTGCATGCAGAGCGGGTCATGATTACCTGTGATCGTGGAGGTCAACGGTTGGCCTTTGCCGGCTATAAGTACGGAACGGCACGCGTCCTTCCAGTCTATCTCTTCTCGCTTCTCCTTCGTCTTCATGGCTCCGCCAAGGAAGTTCTCGGCCGCAGAGGTCGAGTCTGCCTCTCCCCCTCCCAAGTGCGATCGAGGCCGCCCTCGCAAACACCATGTGGTCTCCACGGCGGCTCCCCGCGGTCGCGGTGGTGACTTCTCGCGTGGTGATGGGCGGCTGGCCGCAGCCGGGGGGCGTGCTTCGGCCGTGCGACCCCCTAGGCCGCGCTCCCACTCTGCAGAGGTGCTGCCGGAGTTCGTTGTGTGGGCGGCGGAGCCAACCAGCGCCCGGCTCCAGCTCCCTTGCTTCCTCCTAGGTGAGCTCCCGGCTGGCGCCCCGGGTGGCCTCTGGATCCAGGCGGCTGGCAGACGTTTGCCCGCGCGTGTGGCCTGAGTCGTCGGTGCACCCTGCACTTCAAGTTTGACGGCGACGCCACCCTCTATGTGAGGGTGTTTGGGGAAGATGGTCGCCACGCAGGGTGCTGCCCCGAAGACGACGACCGCGGCCGGGGACCCAGCCCCGGCGAGGACGGAGAGGATAGCGCGCGCGTGGTTGGTGGTGCCCAGGGTTCCTCAAGCTTCACTGGTTCTTCTTCGGGCAGTGACTCTTCTAGCAGCGGCCGCGGTCAGCCTCCACGCCGTCGTGCCTGCTTGCAGAGCGACAGCGGGTCTGCCCGCCGTCGCGCCCCGGTGAAGCGCGAGAGGGAGTCCGCCTGAGCTCCGGAGGCGGCTCGAGTCTTCCTTGAGGGCCGGCGTAGGGCGAGCTTCGCCTGATTTGTTCTTTCTTTTCTTTTCTCCTGCGCAAAAAAGACAGCAGTGTGGGGCCCTGTGGGGGCGTGTTTTGGGTTGCAGTTGTCAATCATCATACTGTTTCCGTTATTTTGGTATTGTTCCTTCCTGTTGCACGCCCGCGCGTAGGTAATCTCCAGCCTCAGTCGTGGGGGCGATCGACCCAGGTCCTGTATTCGTGTCGCGGTGCCCGTGAGGCACGGACTGGAGGGGCGCTCCTGTAGTGGACCCGGGTCATGAAACCTTGAGCGATAGGGACAGAAACACTCACGAGGGCGCTCGGGGCTTCCCTCTCACGAGCCCTTGAGCAAGAGAAATCGAGGCAGGAGGGCGAAAAAGTCGAAGAACCACAAGTCAAAAGGCGGCGATAGTTTCGATAAAATTCCAAATGAGAATGAACTAGCCAACTGCAGAAAGCAAATGAAAAAGCCGCGTCCGGCACCTAGTCTAGTCTTTGACGTCTTCTCACCAGCGCGGAGCTAAGTGCTGCCGCTGGGCGTGGGAGGGAGCCCCAGGGCCTGAGGCCGGCGCTCCTGAGACTCCGGGGCGTGTACAGCCCCAACTCATTGTTACGTGAGAGTGTCATGGGCGGCGAGCTTCATAGGCATTGGCCTTCTTCACAGGCTCCGGGCCTTTCTTCGGGGAAGCAAGCTTCACGGGCATTGGCCCTCTTCACAGGCTCTGGGCCTTTCCCAAAACGCGACAGCTTCACAGGCATTCGCCTTCTTCACAGGCTCTGGGCCATTTCCAAAACGCGCCAGCTTCACAGGCATTCGCCTTTTTCACAGGCTCTGGGCCATTTCCAAAATGCGACAGTTTCACAGGCATTCGCCTTCTTCACAGGCTCTGGGCCATTTCCAAAACGCGACAGCTTCACAGGCATTCACCTTCTTCACAGGCTCTGGGCCTTTTCCAAAAAGATAGTCTTCACAGGCATTCGCCTTCTTCACAGACTCTGGGCCTTTTAAGGGTAAAACCTCCGGAGGTGCTGGATGTTCCACGCATTCTGGACTGGCACACCTTCCTGAGTCTCCAAGCGCGCGGAGCCGGGCCTGGAAACATGAACAACCTTGAACGGGCCCTCCCACATGGGAGAGAGCTTATGCAGTCCCTCCCTGGAGAGAACCCGCCTGAGCACGAGGTCCCCTACCTCAAGAGTTCTGGGGCGGATGTTGCGGCAGTGGTATCGCCGTAGTGATTGTTGGTATCTCGCCGCTCGCAACGCGGCTTCTCGGCGACGCTCCTCCCCCAGCACGAGGTCCATCCCCCGCATGGCGTCCTGCTGAGCCTCGTCGAACGCCAGGACCTGAGCGGAATGACGTCTGACCTCGTGAGGGAGGACCGCTTCGGCTCCATAGACCAGGAAGAACGGGGTCTCCCCGGTCGGTTTGGTCGCGGTCGTGCGGATGGACCACAACACGGACTGAAGCTCATCGTACCAACCCCTGCCACAGGCTTCCAGCTTCTTCTTGAATGTTCTGGTCTTGAGGCCCCTCAGGACCTCCGCGTTGGCCCACTCGGCCTGGCCGTTGCTTCGGCGGTGCGCCACCGAAGCTTAGCATATCTGCGTTCCAAGGTTAGCACAGTATGTTTTGAAGAGGTTACTGGTGAACTGCGAACCATTGTCGATGATGATGCGGTTCGGTACCCCGAACCGGCTCACGATGCCCTTGATGAATTTGACTATTGAGCCCGTAGGGATGGTGTGGACGGCTTCCACTACGGCCCACTTGGTGAACTTGTCTACGGCGACATAGAAGTAGCGATAGCCCCCGGGCGCCCGAGGGAACGGGCCCAGGATATCCAGCCCCCAGACTGCGAATGGCCATGAGAGGGGTATAGTTTGCAGACTTCCTGCCGGCTGATGGATCTGCTTGGCATGGAATTGGTAGGATTCGCAGGCCTTCACTAGTTCGACTGCTTCATTGAGTGCAGTAGGCCAGTAGAAGACGTTGCGGAATGCCTTGCCCACGAGGGTCCGCGATGATGAGTGATGCCCATAGTCTCCACCGTGTATATCCGCCAGCAGCTCCTTCCCTTGCTCCCTGGATATGCAGTGTAGGGACACACCATTTGGTCGCTTCCGGTAGAGTTCTCCATCCCTGATACAGTACGCCGAGGCTTGCCCGCCACACGCTCCGGTTCCTCCTTCTTCTCCGGCAGGGTCCCTTGTGTCAAGTAACTCCGGAGCTCTGTGATCCAGCACCCCTCCTGAGGCTCCATTGTGAGGAGCAGGCGCGCTCCTGAGGCTGGGCCACAGGCCGGAGCTCCCGAGGCAGGTGGCTGGGGGAGCTCCTCCCGAGGCTGCGCCGTGTTTGATAGTGATGGCATGCCCGAGGGCTTGAAGAGCCGCTCCTCGAAGACGCCAGGCTCCTGAGGTAACCGCCTGGATGCTCGTTTGGAGATGTCATCGGCCTCCTGATTGGTGCCACGGGGCACATGCTGCAATTCCAACCCCCAGAACTTCTTTTCCATCCTGCGGACCTCCGCGAGGTAGGCCTCCATGTGCTCATCTTTCGGCTCGTACACTTTGTTGGAGAAATTGACGAGGAGCTGCGAATCGCCCTTGATGGTAAGGCGCTTTACCCTTAGGGCAGCCGCGGCCTTCAAGCCTGCTATCAGACCTTCATACTCCGCTATGTTGTTGGAGACCTTTTCGCCTTGCTGGAAACAGAGCTGCACGGCGTAATAGAGTTTGTCCTGAGTGGGAGATATGAGCACCGCCCCAGCCCTAGCGCCATGCCTGGAGAACGCTCCGTCGAAGTACATGACCCAGCCTTCTGGCACCTCGCTTCCTGGGGAGAGGGATTGGTCCTCGCCGGCCTTGAGGCCCGGTGCCTCCGTCCATTCGGCCATGAAATCCGCTAGCGCGGCCCCCTTGATGACCCTGGTCATGCTGAATTCGAGCTGAAACGCTTGCAGTTCAATGTTCCACTCAGCGACCCTTCCGGCTAAGTTTGGGCTCCTGAGCACCCTTTCCAAGGGGTACGCCGAGAAAACCTTGATAGGGTGACCCTGAAAGTAGTGTCGCAACTTGCACGAGGCCACCAGTAGCGCGAGGAGTTTCTGGGGCATGGGGTACCATGCCCTTGCATCCCGCAACACTGTGCTGACGAAGTACACTGGGTGCTCGACGAGGCTTGGAGCGTCGGTGCTAGCGGCGTCCCCCGGAGGCCGTGGCGCCTCCTAAGGCGGGGGAGCCTCCAGAAGCTGGCTGCCTGGGGGAAGGGCCTCTTCCGTTCCTAGCACACTCCCCTGCGGCGGCTGATCCTCTTCGGCCGTGGTACTGATCTCCGCGAGTCCTTCTTGGTCCCGCTTTGCCTTGACGTGGGTAGCTGCCATGGCCTTGGTCCGACGCTCCTCCCTAACCACCACCAGGGCCGCGCTGGCGGAGTAGGGAGTGGCGGCAAGGTAGAGCACCAAGGGCTCTTGAGGGCGTGGGGCCACCATCACCGGAGGGCTGGTCAGGTATCTTTTGAGATCTTGGAACGCCTTGTCGGCCTCTTCAGTCCATTCAAAGGGCCCCTTTTTCTTCATCAGCTGGAAGAAAGGCAGCGCTCGCTCCCCTAACCTGGAGAAGAAGCGCCCTAGCGCAGTCACGCGCCCCGTGAGCTTCTGCATTTCTCAGAGGGTCTTTGGTGGGCTCATGTCCTCGACTGCCTTGACCTTTTCTAGGTTGGCCTCGATGCCTCAGTGGGACACGAGGAAGCCCAAGAGCTTGACCGAGGGGACTCCAAACACACACTTCTCTGGGTTGAGCCGCAGGCTCACTGCGTTGAGGTTTGCGAAGGTTTCCTCCAGGTCTTGTATCAGGGTCTTGGCCTCGCGAGACTTCACTACAATGTCGTTGACGTAAGCCTCTACGTTCTTCCCGAGTTGCGGGCCCAAGGTGATGTGCATGAGCCACTGAAAGGTTGCCCCCGCATTGCGCAATCCGAACGGCATGCATGTATAGCAGTACACCCCACACGGGGTCAGGAAGGCCGTCTTCTCCACGTCTTCCACCGCCATCTTGATCTGGTGATACCCGGAGAAGGCATCAAAGAAGCATAACAGGTCACACTCAGCAGTGGAATCGACGATCTGATCGATGCGAGGGAGCGGGAACGGATCTTGCGGGCATGCTTTGTTGAGGTTGGTGAAGTCGACACACATGTGCTCCTTCCCTCCCTTCTTTGGCACAACCACGGGGTTGGCCAACCAATCTGGATATCGGACCTCGCGAATAACCCCCGCGGCTTCTAGCTTGTGGGTCTCCCGGACGATGAAGGCCTGCTTTTCAGTGGACTGCCTCCTCGCCTTCTGCTTCATGGGGCGCACGTTGGGGCACATGTTGAGATGGTGCTCGATTACGCCCAGTGGGATCCCCGCCAACTGACCGGGCTCCCAGGCGAACACCTTCTTGTTTGCACGCAGGAACTTGACCAGGGCTTCCTCCTGCTCGGGCCCGAGGTTGGTGCCTATGGTGAAGGTGGCGCTAGTGGACCCATCCTCGTCGACGGGTATCTGCTTGGTCTCCGCCTTGTCTTGGGTGAACAACTGTTTCTTTTTGGTCGGTGCAGCCCCCTTGGGCTCAGGGGTCCCCGCGTTGGCGGGCTGTGCTGACGTCGCCGTCTTGAAGGCGAGCTTGAGCGCTCGCAGTGCATCCCCGGTGTCCCCGAGCATGGTGAGGACACCGCTACTCCCGGGCATCTTCATAAGGTTGTACGCCAGGTGAGTCGCGCCATGAACTGGGCCAGTGCTGGATAGCCGAGGATGGCGTTGTAGGGGAGGCCGATGGGGGCGATATCGAAATCGACCTGCTCCATGCGAAAATTGTCGTAGGTGCCGAAAGTTACTGGGAGCCGGATCTGTCTGGAGGCGGTGCCGACCCGGCGGATGAACGGCTTGATGTGGTGACTGGAGGGCGGTGCCTGTGAGCCGCCCAGGAGGGCCGCGATGACCGGGGAGGCCGGCGCAACGTGATGGGCGAGGAAGAGGCCGCACAGCTCTCCCCAAGAGGCCACGGGGGGATGCTTGGATGACGCTTGCTGCTCGTTCCCCATCGTGCCGGTGGCGGCGTTGATGGCAGGTGACGGGGAACGACGAAGGCGCCCACCGACGGGAGCCATCTGAGCGACACGGGAGGCGAGGGCGGCTCGGTGCCCGGCGCGGGCCCGACTAGCGTCAAACATGGATGCGGTGGTCGGAGAAGAACAGGACGACGGAAGAAGAGTTTCGGCGCACCCCTACCTGATGTGCCAAATGTCGGATTTCGGGTTCTGGCAGACCCTTGAGGTTCGAACACTGGGGTGCGCACGGAGATTTCGCCTTCTACCTAGCTGCTCCTCGCCGAATTGCTAGGATCTAAACTATGAAAGAAACAACACAAGAGACACAGGGTTTATACTGGTTCAGGCCACCATTGTGGTGTAAAACCCTACTCCAGTGTGTGGTGTGGTGGATTACCTCTTGGGCTGACGATGAACAATACAAGGAAGAACAGCCTCGCGAGGGTCTGTTCTAGGCTGGTACGATGAACTGCTAGGAGGAATTCAGTCGCTCCCTCTCTCTCTCTCGATTCTAGATGTATGCCAGATACTAGATGCCTCTACCCTGGGGTGGCTAGTCCTATTTATAGGCAAAGGCCCTGGGCCTCTTCCCAAATATTGAGTGGGAAGGGCACCAACAATTGGCCATTTTGAAGGGGAATAGCGGGTACACTTATCCTGACTAAAGTTGGTCCTCGCCTGTCAAAGGCTCTGGTGGTGACGCCTGCTTGGGCTCCACAATGACTTCCTCCCTGCCGTTGGGCTGGTCTTGGTCTTGTTGCACCGAAATGGATGCCTTTGCTTGATGCTCTCGCCTGCGCTTGCTCCCTTTGCACCAAAGAGGAAAGGAGGACACTGTGCGGGCTCGCGCCCGACTGGCGCCCTTGGTCGTCATGGCTTGCGTCATGGGCACCTCGCGAGGTACCCCGCCTTGAACTCTCTGCCTCCTTGAGAGCCAGCCTGATGAGGCCGTGCCTGAGGAAGCTCCTTGTCGTCCGCCCCGCGAGGCTTGGCCCCTCGCGAGGGTCTTGAGCTTGTGTTGATGAAGATGGGCCGCGCTGGGCTCCCTTTGAGCCACGCCACAGGCCGCAGGCAGGCAAGTCTGGGGACCCCCGTTCCCAGAACGCCGACACCTTCTCGCCCCGTTTAAAGCAGAGTTGTAGTGCACAACAAAGCTTGTCCTTGGTGGGTGAGATGAGGATGGCCCCCGCCCCTACACCTTGTCGAGCAAATGCCCTGTCAAAGTACATGATCCATCCGTCCGGCTCTTCATCTCCTGGCAGGAGGGAGCAGTCCTCGCCTACTCCATGGTCTGGAGCGTCAGTCCACTCGGCCACAAAGTCTGCGAGGGTCGCGCCCTTGATGACCCTGGTGGTACTGAACTCGAGATTGAATGCTTGAAGCTCAATGTTCCATTCAGCAACTCGCCCGGCTGCGTTCGGGCTCCGGAGCACCCTCTCCAGCAGGTACGCTGAGACAACTTTGATGGGGTGGCCTTGAAAGTAGTGGCACAGTTTCCTGGAGGCGACTAGAAGTGCGAGCAAGAGCTTCTGTGGCATGGGGTAGCATGCCTGGGCCTTCCTCAGTACTGTGCCGATGAAGTAGACATGGTGCTCGACGAGGGGGGAAGCATCAGCGGAATCTTGTTCTTCACGAGGGCACAGGTCCCTTACAGCCTCATGAGGCCCGTCCTCCAGAGCCTTGACAACCACGGGGTCAATCGAGGCTTCAGGAGGAATGTCGACCCCTGCGCCGGCCGAGACTTCAGAAGCCTCGCCCTGGGGGTGCTACGCCTTGCTTGCCGGTTGTGCATCCTGCTACGAGTTCTTGATCAGGCGCTCCTTCCTTAGCGCCACCAGGGCGGCGCTGTCTGAGTGAGGGGTTGCTGCCGGATAGAGCACCAAGTGCTTGAGAGGGCGCGGTGCCACCATCATGGGCGGACTGGTCAGATATCTCTTGAGGTTTTGGAAGGTTGCGTCTGCTCGGGGGTCCACTCGCATGGCTCCTTCCTTTTCATCAACTTGAAAAATGGGAGGGCGCGCTCCCCAAGCTTGAAATGAAGCGCCCAAGTGAGGTTACGCAGCCAGCTAGCTTCTACATCTCCTTCAAGGTCTGTGGGGGGTTCATATCCTCTATCGCCTTGACCTTCTCTGGGTTAGCCTCGATCCCTCTGTGTGACACCAAGAAGCCCAGTAGCTTGCCGAAAGGGACCCCGAACACACACTTCTCGGGGTTAAGCCGAAGATCCACCGTGCGCAAGCAGGCGAATGTCTCCTCCAGATCTTCTATCAGAGTCCTGGCCTCTTGAGACTTCACCACTATATCATCAACGTAGGCCTCTATGTTCCTCCTGAGCTGCGAACCCAGTGCGATGTGCATCAACCGCTAGAAGGTTGCTCCGGCGTTGCGCAGCCAGAAGGGCATGCAGGTGTAGCAGTACACCCCGCATGGGGTGAGGAATGCCGTCTTCTCCACATCCTCCACGGCCATCTTGATCTGGTGGTAGCCCGAGAAGGCATCTAGGAAGCACAACAGGTCACACTTGGCGATGGAGTCGACGATCTGGTCGATGCGAGGGAGCGGGAAGGGATCTTGAGGGCATGCCTTGTTGAGGTTGGTGAAATCGACACCCATGCGCTCCTTCCCTCCTTTCTTGGGGACGATGACGGGGTTCGCCAGCCACTCTGGGTACCGCACCTCTCTGATGACCCCTGCGGCTTGTAGCTTATGGGTTTCTTGGACGATGAAGGCCTGCTTCTCGGTGGACTGACGGCGAGCCTTCTGCTTCACCGGCCGCACATTTGTGCATACCCTCAGGTGGTGCTCGATTATTCCCATTGGGATCCCAGCTAGGTGTTTGGGTTCCCAAGCGAATACATCCTTGTTGGCTCGCAAAAGTTTAATCAATGCCTCCTCTTGATCCTGAGGGAGGCCATCCCCTATGGTGAAGGTGGTGCTGGCCGTCCCATCCTCGTAGACCGGCACTTGCTTCGTCTTGGCTCGGTCTTGGGAGAACAACTGCTTCTACTTGGTAGGTGCTACTTCTGGGGCCTCCTGATCCTTCTTCTCGTCGGGTAGTGCGGTCGTGGCTGTCTTGAAGGCGAGCTTGAGGGCCTGCAGCGCGCCTTTGGTGTCCCCCGCCACCGTGAGGACACCATTGCTACCAGGCATCTTCATGAGGTTGTACGTGGGGTGGGTCGCAGCCATAAGCTGGGCCAAGGCTGGGTATCCCAGAATAGCATTGTACGGCAGGTCAATCTTGGCGATGTCAAAGTCGATGAGCTCGGTGCGGTAGTTGTTGCGGGTCCCGAAGGTGACAAAGAGACAGATCTGCCCTAGGAGCCTAGTGGAGCCGTCGCTGACCCCTGAGAAAGTCTTGGAGGGGCGGAGCCGGCTGGGCGGCACATGGAGCAGGATGAACGCCTCTGGGGAGAGCATGTTGAGGCCGGTTCCGTCGTCGATGAGGGTCCTGGTGATCGCCATGTGGCAGACGGTGGGGGTGCAGAGCATCGGGAGTGCACCTGCTCCCGTCGTGGCGGCGGGGTGATCCTCGGGGCAAAAGGCAAGGTCAGCTTGGGGCGCCGCCCAGCCCGAGGGAGCCCCCGAGCCCGCCTGAGTGTTGCATGCCCGCCGGTAGAACTGCTTGATGTGGCGGCTGGAGGATGGCGCTTGCGAGCCACCTAGGAGAGCTGCGACGACCGGGGGCACCGGTGATGCATAGTGGGCGAGGAAGAGGTCACGCAGCTCCTCCCAGGAGGCCACGGAAGATGCCGGCAGGTTGAGCAACCAGGCGCGTGGTGCGCCTACGGGGGCCATGGGGAACCACTTGTCCTTCACCTTGTCGTCTCCTCCAGCCGCCCAAACTGCTCCTTGTATGCCTGAAGAAAGGGGGCTGGATTTGCCGCACGGTCATAGCGCGGCGGCATCTCCGGTCGGAACTTGGGCGACCACTGCACCTGCCGCGGGGAGAGCGTGAAGCAACACAACCCCGGCGCTTTTCCGAGAACGCGCGTCGACGGGGCTGATGGAGGAGCGCCCACCATATGGGTCAGTGGCACGATCTGGAAGTCGAGGAAGGAGATTCCGACGCACTCCTACCTGGCACGCCAAATGTCGAATTTAGGGATCCGGCAACCCTTGAGAGGTTCAAACTCTAGGGTGCGTGCGGAGATCTCAACTTGCCTAGCTTGCCTACTCGCAATCCTCCCTAGCTGAAAGTGCAACTATCCCTAGGTGGTTTTGGTAATTCATAACAACATATAGCTCATTGAGCTAATGCTATTCCAAGACTATTATTTCAGGAAAGCTCAATGAATAGCATGGCATGGATGATGAAAGTGGATCCCTCAAAATACTAAGGACAAAGGATTGGCTCAAGCTCAAAAGCTCAAGACTCTTCATTTTACATTTTAGTGATCCAAGATCACATTGAGTCTATAGGAAAAGCCTATACTATCAAGGAGGGATGAGGTTTTCCTTAATGAGCCTCTTGCTTCATGCGCTTTGTGATATGCTCCAAAACCCTCAACTACTTTCCCATATCCACAAATGACCTAAACCCAAAGCCAAAATCGGTCACACCGATTCTTCCTACTCGGCGCCACCGATTCCAAAAGTCATAGCCACTGCCACAAACCCTAAGCAAATCGGTCTTACTGATAGGGATCTCGGTCTCACCGAGATGGGGTTGTAATCTCTCTGTTTCCCTTCGTAACGTTTCGGTCTAACCGAAGTGAGCGATCGGTCCCACCGAGATTGCAATGTAAACTCTCTGTTTCCATTTTGTAACATTTCGGTCTCACCGAAAAGAGCAAATCGGTCCCACCGAGTTTACCTGACCAACTCTCTGGAAAGCTTATTACCAAATCGGTCTCACCGAGTTTGTGTAATTGGTCTTACCGAGATTAAGTTATGCCCTAACCCTAACCGAATCGGTCTCACCGAGATGCATGTCAGTCCCACCAAAAATCACTAACGGTCACTAGGTTTACTAAATCGGTCCGACCGAGTTTAACGATTCGGTCCCACCGAGTTTGGTAAATTGTGTGTAACGGTTAGATTTTGTGTGGAGGCTATATATACCCCTCCACCTCCTCTTCATTCGTGAAGAGGGCCATCAGAACGAACCTACACTTCCAACTTACCATTTCTTAGAAAGAATCACCTACTCATGTGTTGAGACCAAGATATTCCATTCCTACCATATGAATCTTGATCTCTAGCCTTCCTCAAGTTGCTTTCCACTCAAATCTTCTTTCCACCAGATCCAAAACCTATGAGAGAGAGTTGAGTGTTGGGGAGACTATCAAGCACAAGAGCAAGGAGTTCATCATCAATGCACCATTTGTTACTTCTTGGAGAGTGGTGTCTCCTAGATTGGCTAGGTGTCACTTGGGAGCCTCCGACAAGATTGTGGAGTTGAACCAAGGAGTTTGTAAGGGCAAGGAGATCGCCTACTTCGTGAAGATCTACCGCTAGTGAGGCAAGTTCTTCGTGGGCGATGGCCATGGTGGGATAGACAAGGTTGCTTCTTCGTGGACCCTTTGTGGGTGGAGCCCTCCGTGGACTCGCGCAGCCGTTACCCTTCGTGGGTTGAAGTCTCCATCAACGTGGATGTACGATAGCACCACCTATCGGAACCACGCCAAAAAAATCCATGTCTCCAATTGAGTTTGAATCCTCCAAACCCTTCCCTTTACTTTCTTTCAAGTTGCATGCTTTAATTTCTGCTGCCTATATACTCTTTGCATGCTTGCTTGAATTGTGTGATGATTGCTTGACTTGTCCTAAAATAGCTAAAATCTATCAAACTCTAAAATTGGGAAAAGGTTAAGTTTTTATTGGTCAAGTAGTCTAATCACCCCCCCCTCTAGACATACTTCAAGTTCCTACCGTTGTGGTGTAATACCCTACGCGTCGAGCTCAAAGAGACACAAAGACACAGAGATTTATAATGGTTCGGGCCACCGTTGTGGTGTAATACCCTAATCCAGTGTGGTGTGGTGGATTGCCTCGAGGGTCTATGGATGAACTAGTATAAAGGATGAACAAGCCTCAGGAGGTGAGGTGTTCTTGAGCTGGTGTGGTGCTCTACTTGTTCTGATTTCGGTCCCCCGCCTATGGTGGTGGCTAGTCCTATATATAGTGGCCTTGGTCCTCTTCCCAAATATGTGCGGGAAGGGATTCCACAACGGCGGGATTTGAAAGGGGACAAGTAGTACAGTCTATCCTGACAAAAGTAGTCTTTGCCTGCGAAAAGCCTCTGATCGTGACGCTGCGGTGGGCTCGTTGATGACCTCCATCCTGGCGGTCTTGATCTTGTTGCACCAGAATGGAAACCTTTGGCTGATTCCTCAGGACTCTGCGCCTGTGGCTTGCCTCCCTTGCACCGAAGAGGAAACCTGCGATGTGCGCCCGCCTGGCGCCCGCCTGGCCTTGGTCGTCATGGCTCACGTCAGCCGAGCCTCATGAGATAACTTGCATAGAACTCTCCTCCCCTCAGGAGCCCTCCTGAGGAGGCCACCTCCTTCGGGGGTCTTGGATTCGTCCGCCTCGCGAGGCTTGGCCCCTCGCGTGGGTCTTGTGGTGTTGGTGTTGAAGCTAGGTCGTACCGGGCCATCGATGGAGTCACGCGGTGGGCCGCAGGCAGGCTGGGCTGGATACCTCCAAATCCAGGATGCCGACAGAAAGGCTGCACGACCGTGACAGATTTGGATTCTGACATTTGGGACCCATGAGGAAATAGCCTATCCAAGGTGGTGTCGACTTACTAGCTAGTCAACAAACGATTCTGCCTACCAGCCGTTGGATTTACATCCAACATCTATCGTGTATCTTCTATCTCTTGTCTTCTTCCTCCAGCCGCCCAAACCAAACCACCCCGTCAGCTCCACCTGCTCCCGCCTCCCACGGTTGGCTTGGCCTCTGCCGCCCTACCGTACCCTCCAACGTTGGCCAGTCCCTCCCTCTATTCCCCCGCACGTCCTGTTATTCTCTGGCGACGTCAGCCCCAACACGCACCCGCACCCGAACCAGTCAACCCTCGTACTCCCCTACTCCTGCGACTGCACCGGCGCATCTTCCAAGGCTCCTGTTCGTTCCGTCCAAGGCCTCACCGTCATCCTCCGCCTTGGTTCGCTGGCCGTGCGCAGTGCGCCGCCCTCTTGCGTTGTCAACGTCGTCAACAACCGAGAGGAACAAGGAGATGACTGTATGTGGAGAGGATGACAGTAGGGACCTGCCAGCATCATGGCAGTACGCAAGCAAGTGCTTCGTTATTACAAGCCCAGAAAAACGGATCCTCCTAATGGTTGGACATCTGGGGCTCACGCCATTGTCAATGTAGTCCATAAATGAGAGAATTACACTACGAGCGGCTGACACCAGGGACCCAGTAGGCCGCGCAATTTTTTTTGAGGAACCAGCATTTGTTATTTATACTAGTTTTAGCAACGGATCAGGGTAAGAACGGGGCTGTGCGGGGGCTGTGGCCCATCTAACCAGGGTTTTATTTATGTTTACCACATCGTGAGCCCAGTTGTGTTTTTTTCTTGCTGAAAATGGCTAGCCCACTTCTATTTTTTAAAAGAAATACCCAATGAGGCCTACTTGGTTTTTCAACCCTGCTGGGCTGCAAATCTTTCAAGATGAGGGGAGTTTCATTCGGTTTGCCCAGAAATGGGATGTACATTTATAAAACACATCAAACCAGGAATTAGTTTCAATTTTTTTTCATTAAAAGATTTTAAATTCCATTGATTTTTATGTGTGGACTATTATTTAGATTCTATATTTATATAAATTATTTTTCAAAATAGTTTGAATGTGACTCAATATTTCAGGATTAAAAACAGTTGACCGCACCAAAATATGCAAAATTTCGTATAACTTTTAGCCGTGGCCACAATATGGGGTGTAATGCTAACAAAAAGAAGATGGGATCCAAAAAAATTCTTAAGAATTAGCAAATGGGCTGCAAATTATTAGAAATAATGGCAGATGGGTTGTATTCTGTTTTCCACAGATTTGAGGCTGACTTGTGTGCCTACTATAGGTTGACGTGTATGCTTTCCTAAAAAAAGGTTGACGCGCACGCAACACCGTGTCAACTTAGTCAACACACGAGAGCAGTGCCTGTTGGATGTCCATCCAACGACCATCGTGCTTCTTCAATCTCTGCTCTTCCTGCTCCAGCCATCCCTCTACTCACCCACACCTGCTGTTATTCTCCAGCGACGGCAGACGAACAAATAAACCCTCGTACTCCCCTCCGCGTGGGAAACAACTGCCGAGTCTTCCCTGGCTCCGTGTCGTTCACTTCCTAGGCCTCGCCGTCGTCCATCACCCTGGTGCTCTTGGCACGGCGTGGTCAATGTGGTCAATGAAAGACATCCATCGAAAGTGGACTGTACATGGAGAGGCTGATAGCTGGGTCCATGGCCGCACACAAGGAAATGCCTCCTTATTACGCGCAAAATAATGATTCCTCCACCTGACAGCTAGGACCCACCGGGAGGGCCTCTGTATTTCGTGAAAAAATGTTCCCCCTGCTGATAGGTCAGACCCACCAACTATATCTTTGCACGCAAGGAAGTGCCTCCTTATTACGCACAAAAAATGAATACCCCCCTCTTAGCTGGGACCCACCATAGTGGGAGGCTGACTTGTGGGCCTACTAAGTTGACGGGACGGAGGGCTTTGTTAACTTAGGCAATATGAATGATTCTAGCTCCAGTGACCGTATGATGTCCATCCAACGGCCGTAGTGCATCTTCAACCTCTGGTCTTCTTGCTCCAGCCGCCCAAACCAGCGCCGGTCATGCCGCGTGCTCCTGCCTCCCGTGGTCGGTTGTGATGCCACGGAGGCCTCACCGCCCCCTACTACTCCCACCGCTGGCCAGGCCATCCACTCACCTACACCCCATGTTATTCTGCGGCGATGGAAGCCTCACACCGCAGCCGAACCAGTGAACCCTCGTACTCCTCTTCGCGTGGGCTTCCACTGCCGCGTCTTCCCCGGCTCCGCATTGTCCCCTTCCTAGGCCTCGCCGTCGTCCACCGCCCTGGTGCTCTCGGCACGGTGTGGTCAACATGGTCAAGGAACAACTTCCATCGGAAGAGTATTGTACGTGGAGAGGCTGACAGCTGGGTCCATGGCGGTAGAAAGGAAGTGCCTCCTTATTATGCGCAAAATAATGATTCCTCCACCTAACATTAGGGTCCCACCGGACGGGCCACCGTATTTCATGAAAAAAGTTCCCCCCCTGACTGCTGGGACCCACCAGCTACATCTTCGCACGCAAGGAAGTGCGTCCATATTACGGGCAAAAAAACGATTCGCCCCCTGACTGCTGGGACCCACCACCTACATCTTCTCAAGCAAGGAAGTCCCTGACAGTCAGGATCCACCTGGTCGAAGCGTACGTAGCGTTGTCATTCTGGTCGTGAACGTGTACGTACATACTGGTCCATATAGAGGCGTGTACGTGTCGTAGTAGAGGCGCGCACGTAGCAAGTACACATACGTACAACGGCCAGGGTGCAAGAAAGTAAATATGGCCACATACGTACATACGGGCCGGGTCTCGAACGCCTACTCGCGCATACATACGGCCAGGGCTCATGTACATGGCTGGGTCAGAATGGAGAAACTGTGTCGTCGTCGTGTTCATGGGGAGCCAAGCGGCTGGGTCAGAACGGAATGCATCATCGTGTTCATCGGGAGGGCTTGGACGGAACATCGGATGGAAATCAGGCCTGGCATACTGCAGAACGGAGGAGACGGCCTTGTGTTCTACTAGCCACGGTCGAAACGGGATCCTGTTCATCGGGAGGGGTCTGGCGTACCGCAAAATAGAGAAAACAGACTTCTGTTGGACCTCCTACAGTTGAAACGGGGCCCTGTTGATCGGGAGGGGTGTGGCATAGACGGACTTGTGTTGGAGCGCTACGGTTGAAACGGGGGTCCTGTTCATTGGGAGGGGCATGGCGTACCACAAAATGGGACTCCACGGGATACTGTTCATCTCCACCGTCGACCTCCTCCAGCCTCCACGGGCTATTGTTCATCCACTGTCGACCTCCTCCAGCCTCCACCTGCGACTGTTCTTCCACGGGCTCCTCTTCATCTAGCCTCCACCGTGCGCTCCTCCACCGGCTACTGTTCAACCAGCCCTCTCCACGGGGTCCTGTTCAACCACCCCTCCACGGGCTACTGTTCATCCAGCCCTCCACTGGCTACTGTTCAACTAGCCCTCCACCGGCTACTGTTCAACCTTCCCTCCACGTGGTCCTGTTCATCCAGCCCTCCACGGGGTCCTGTTCATCCGGCCCTCCACGGGGTCCTGTTCATCCATGCCCAACCGGTTCGATCGATCGGGGTCCTTTCATCCAGCGGCAACACCACGGGGTCCTGTTCATCCAAACCCCACCGGGAACTGTTCATCCACCCCCCCACAAACAACACTTAGTGTTCATCCAGAGGCAGCATCGATCAGCTTTAGTTACCAGCAATAGTGAAGGAGTCGCTCGATAGGGTTCAGTTAACAGCCATTGATCGATCACTTGGGTTCAGTAGGCGAACGCCTCGCTCAGGTTCAGTTGGAGCCCGACTCCTCGCACCCATGCACGTGCGTGTATGAGAGAAACACGCGAACCTCCGTGCATCGCTCGGCCCTGACCACCCATGGTAACCGGGAATACCCCGATATTTTCCTCGCCCTTGCTTCTACCATGGTTTTTTCCATCATGGACAGCCCAAAGAATGTCATGCAGCTACGTCTCCGGCCCACCCAGGACGAAAAGCCCATTTCCTGACATTTTTTTCATATAAGTAGGAGCCTCCACATCTATGATGATACCGGGTTTTGTCACAACTATCGTCATAGAAGTGTCATAAGTATGACACAAAAAAATTGTTCAGCCCAAAATGTCACGGATGTGTCTTTTTTTTTGTAGTGTAGTAACGGTAAAAAAAAGTGCTGCAAGGTTGCCCAATCCTTTTTGTAGCAAAGGACAGGCCAGAACGGTCTCATATGATAAGCAAAGCATTCTTGAGGACACACGGGAATTTCATCTGGTCACTTTCATCATGTTTGTTTGATTCGCGTTTGCTACTTTTATAATTTGATACGTGGGTGTAACGGTGCTTGGGTGCTGCTCTAACTTGAACAAGCCTCCCACTTATGATTAAACCCTCTCGCAAGCATCCGCAACTACGAAAGAAGAATTAAGATCAAATCTAACCATAGCATTAAACATATGGACCCAAATCAGCCCCTTACGGAATAACACATAAACTAGGGTTTAAGCTTCTGTCACTCTAGCATCCCATCATCTAGTAACTACTCCACAATGCATTCCCTTAGGCCAAAAGATGGTGAAGTGTCATGTATTCGATGTTCACATAACACCACTAAGGGAATCAACAACATACATATTATCATAATATCAAATGAATACCAAATTCACATGATTACTTATGACAAAACTTCTCCCATGTCCTCAAGAATAAAAGTAACTACTCACAAAACATATTCATGCTCAAGATCACAGGGGTATTGAATAGCATAATAGATCTGAATATATGATGTTTAACCAAATAAACCAACTACCATCGAGTACAAGATGTAATCAACACTACTAGTAACCCACATGTACCAATCTGAGGTTTTGATACAAAGATTGAATACAAGAGATGAACTAGGCTTTGAGATGAGATGGTGATGTTGAAGATGTTGATGAAGACCCCCCGCTCCCATGATGAGAGGGTTGTTGGTGATGGCGATGGCTTCGGTTCCCCCCCCCCTCCTAGAGGGAAGTATCCTCGGCGGAATATCTCTGACAGAGAGCAAAAAAGTACTCCTACCCAAGTTCCGCCTCGAGACGACGGCGCTCCATCCCAAAAATCCTCTCCTTATTTTTTCTAGAGCAAATGGGCTTATATACCAGAAGATGGGCGCCGGAGGCTGGCCAGGGGCCGCACTACCCACCAGGGCACGTCAGGGGGTAGGCGCGCCCTAGTGCCTAGTGGGCACCTAGGTGGCCCCATCTGGTATTTCTTTTCTCCAATAATTTTTATATAGTCCAAAAAAATCTCACTAAAATTTAATCTCATTTGGAGATGTGCAGAATAGGTATCTCTAACATAGCTTTTTCTGGTCCAGAATTCCAGGTGCCGTAGTCTCCCCGTTTGTGTAAACCTTGCATATTATGAGAGAAAAGGCATTAGAATTACTCCACAAAGTGTTATATTGATTAAAAACACCATAAATAATAGTAGGAAAACATGATACAAAATGGACGTATCAACTCCGCCAAGGTTAGAACTCGCTTGCCCTCAAGCGAAAGCCGATATCGATAATCATGTCCACATGTTTAGAGAGAGAGAGAGGTATCGATAAAAACAAAATACAGACATAGTAGAATCATGATCATTATTATAATAGTAATATTTATTATCATATAACTTCTCATGAGCAAGTAATAATTCATCACAACATCAAAGTATAAGGCATAGACTTCCTTCAAAACTAACAAACCATGTTCTCAGTCAACAATGCAATTGCAATTCATCATATTTTCAGGAAGGGTCTCGTGTTGGAGCTTTTTTAGCAAATTCACATACTCAACCATGATGTAGTCTTGTATGATTGCTAAAACTGACAACATATATATGGAGCAAAAAGTTTCAGCCAGACACATAGAAAGATAGGGGCTTATAATTTCGCCTCCCAACTTATTCACCTCAGTGGTGATGTCAACAATAATAAGTCATGACCACTCATATCCAACTCGATATATGTGCATAGATCTTTCCCCACCATAAGATGCTTGCAAAAGAGAAAAATAAAAAAGGAATGGAGGAGAACATGATGACCCACAAGTATAGGGGATCAATCGTAGTCCTTTCGATAAGTAAGAGTGTCGAACCCAACGAGGAGCAGAAGGAAATGACAAGTGGTTTTCAGCAAGGTATTTTCTGCAAGCACTGAAATAGTCAGTAACAGGTAGTTTGATAGCAAGATAATTTGTAGCGGACAAGTAACGATAACGGTAAATAAAGTGCAGCAAGATAGCCCAATCCTTTTGTGGCAAAGGACATGCCAAAAAGGGTCTCTTATAATAAGCAAAGCATTCTTGAAGGCACACGTGAATTTCATCTAGTCACTTTCATCATGTTGGTTTGATTCGCATTCGCTACTTTGGTAATTTGATATGTGGGTGGACTGGTGCTTGGGTGTTGTTCTTACTTGAACAAGCCTCCCATTTATGATTAACCCTGAGAAAAGTATTAAGATAAAAATCTAACCATAGAATTAAATATATGGATCCAAATCAACCCCATACAAAGTAGTGCATAAACTAGGGTTTAAGCTTCTGTCACTCTAGCAACCCATCATCTAATAACTACTCCACAATGCATTCCCTTAGGCCCAAAGATGGTGAAGTGCCATGTAGTTGATGTTCACATGACACCACTAAGGGAATCACAACATAGATATCATCAAAATATCGAACACATATCAAGTTCAAATGATTACTTGCAATATGACTTCTCCCGTGACCTCAAGAATAAAGTAACTACTTGATGATGCCATAGACCTAGGGTAGGGTCATATGGCTAACCTATACGCCCTACCCATGGTCACTACCCTAGAAGCAAAGACATTCAAAGGACAACAGAGAATACCAATTGAAGTCGTCGAGTGCAATCCACTCGACCAGTCATCTCACTCGGGTACCCCTCCCTCCTGGTATCGCTCGACCAAGACGAAACCATTTGACTATACGAGAAACCACTCAACCTACAGAAGACCAGGAGTCTATCAGGACAGCAACGGTCAGGCGTTCACTCATAGTCTTAAAGGTTATTAAATACACTTTATAGCTGGCGTTACCAGTAACGCCCTATCTTTATGTACATTGAACCCCTGTAACAGAGGTGGGCTAGGGTCCTGGTGCACTCTATATAAGACACACCCTCCTCTGGGACAAGGGTTCGCACCCCCTGTAACTCACACTCCCATATTCCAGTCGACTGCCTCAGGGCACCGAGACGTAGGGCTTTTACCTCCTCTGAGAGGGGCCTGGACTCGTAAACTCTTGCGTACAATCTCACTATGGCTAGCACTACAAAAAAAATACACTTCCGTGATGATACGTGTTTGTCACAGTTGGTCGCATTTTTTGTCATGCATGTACATCCATGACAAATTTATGACAGAATCAAGATAGTCATACCTGTGCTGTCGTAGAAGTGTTCCATGACATTACCAAAATTATCATCACGGAAGTGTCCACTTCCATGATGATAAATCGTGTGTCACAGAAGTGCTTTCATCAAGGGTGACCGACACGTGGCATCCACCGTAACGGAACGTCATTAAGCTATTGGGTCGGGTTTTGGATCCGATAACCCGTTAACAGCCCGGACCAATGGGGAGTTTCCACGTGTAAAATCATCATTGGCTGGAGGAAACACGTGTCGACTCATCGTTGGGACAGATGTCATCCACTCATTGGACCGAAGGCACCTATGATACGTCGACACGTGGCACGGCCCAACAGAGGCCCATTCCTTTGAAAAGGCCGGCCCGTTTGACTTGGTCAAAAGGTGACGGGCCGGCCCATGGAAAGCCTGTTAACGGCCTGTTCGCATATAGCCCATTTATAGCCCGCTAACCCAAGGCCCGTTATGCCCTATCCGAATTAGGCCCAGTAGCGTCATCTGGGCCATCCAATATGATTCCAGCCCATTTTCACTTCTGGCCCATATATGGCCCATGATGTCTTTCGGCCTATATGAGGCCCTATGTAACTCTTGGCCTATTAACGGCCCGTGGTGAAACTGGCCCACGATGAACAGTGTATTACTTTAGACCCATTAACGGCCCATGGTGAAACTGGCCCGTAATGAACAGTGTATCACTTTATACCCATTAAGGGCCTGTTATTCAGTTGGGCCGTTTACAGCCCATGTTATCTTTCGGCCTTCTCAGAGCCCATTTATTCTTGGGCTTATTTGCAGCATTCGGTTACTTACGGCCCATTACTGTCATTTTCTTCTTGTGGGCCAAATTCAGCCTGTCGTTATAGTCGGCCCGTTTGTGGTCCGTCAGTCTATTGGGCCATTTTCATAGAATCACCAAATACGGCCTATTAACGGCCCGTTATGGTCAGCCAATAAAACGTACGATTTCCATTATAGGCCTGTCTACAGCCCATTAAAGGCCAGTACAAGACCCATAAATGAGTCGGCGGCCCATGGATCCTACGAGACGTAGAAGGCCCATGGACCCTCTGAGACGTAGAAGGCCCATGGACACTGCGAGATGTCGAAGGCCCATGGATTGTGCGAGACGTAGAAGGCCCATGGATCCTATGAGATGTAGAAGGCCCATGGTCGGGCGAGTTGGGCCCCGTTTGAACGATATAGCATATTCAAAGAATTATCCTACTCAATACTATCACCTCTAAAAAGCATACACTATACAACAAAGAGATCAAGGCATAGAAAGGTAGTATAATCCTACACTATACAATAAAGAAATTATAGCCGATTATACCCACTGGGCATTATGGTACGGCACAGGTGATAATAAAGCATACACAAACAGCAAATTACATACACTGGGCAAATACGGCTCATACATCATGGACGCGCATCAACTTAAATCCATTTGAACTATAATCTCTTCAGAAAATAGGATTGGCCGGATTCAGATAGCACAAATTTCAGTCTGCAAAATCTCCAATTCCTTCATGGTTACTGTCGGTGTCAAAACCGGCGGATCTCGGGTAGGGGGTCCCGAACTGTGCGTCTAGGCGGATGGTAACAGGAGACAAGGGACACGATGTTTTTACCCAGGTTCGGGCCCTCTCGATGGAGGTAAAACCCTAATCCTCCTTGATTGATATTGATGATATGGGTAGTACAAGAGTAGATCTACCACGAGATCAAGGAGGCTAAACCCTAGAAGCTAGCTTATGGTATGATTGTTGTTTGTCCTACGGACTAAAACCCTCCAGTTTATATAGACACCGGAGAGGGCTAGGGATACACCGAGTCGGTTACAATGGTAGGAGATCTACATATCCGTATTGCCAAGCTTGCCTTCCACGCCAAGGAAAGTCCCATCCGGACACGGGACGAAGTCTTCAATCTTGTATCTTCATAGTCTTGGAGTCCGGCCAATGATGATAGTTCGGCTATCCGGACACCCCCTAGTCCAGGACTCCCTCAGTAGCCCCCGAACCAGGCTTCAATGACGACGAGTCCGGCGTGCATGTTGTCTTCGGCATTGCAAGGTGGGTTCTCCTCCAAATTCCATGTACTCACCGAACGGTATCCGGCTCTTCATAAATGCCGCGCTCCTTGGCTTCCACGTCCAGTAATGGCCATCTTCCACGTGTCGTACGAATGCGAAAAGCCAGGGATTTTTACATTCCACCCCCTAGCTATGCGAATGAGCTGCCTATAAAGAGAGGCGAGGATCTAGATCCGAATCACACCATCCTCCTTTCGTGAGCATTCATCGGAGCGCCTCTGACCAAAAATCCACTCCATCATGGACAGTCGACGCGGCTCCTCCTCTCGCGCTCCCAGCCCTCAGCCAGGAGATTGGGGGAGATGTTCAGTCCCGCATAGCGAGCTAGTGACGCTCCAAGCAGAGCGATATCTTCCCCCAGCCTTTATGGTTCCGGTTCGAGCCGGACTTGCCACCTACAAGGGTGGAAAGCAGGCAGAGAGCGTCCCAAATCCTTCCAAAGGAGAGTGGGTATGCTTCGTCCCTTATCTAATAAGGGGAGTCAGATTTCCCATACATCCATTTCTCCAGGGGCTCCTGGAGTTCTATGGGCTCCAGCTTCACCACCTTACGCCTGCCTCCATCCTGCACATTGCGGGCTTCGTGGCGCTTTGCGAGCTGTTCTTGGGCGTCGAGGCCCATTTTGCGTTGTGGAAGAGATTGTTTTGCCTCGTACCCCGTTCTCATGAGGGGTCGATATATCAAGTGGGCGAAGCCGAAATATGGTGCATCGCCGGGACCGGATATCTATCCGGAACCCCGAAGAAGGCGTCCGAAGACTGGCCTTCGGAATGGTTTTATATGGAGGATGCCCCACTACTGGACCTAGTACAGATCGGCCTCCCGGAGTTCAGCAATGCTCCTTTGAAGAAACGCCTGAGTTGGCGCCCGCGGAGCCCTCAACGGGAGAATGATAGGGATGTCCAATATCTGATGGGCCGAATAAGGTTATTGGCTCATTCCGGATTGACCATGATTGGGGTCAAGGCCACATGCATTATGCGGGGGGTGCAGCCGCTCCAGTATAGGGGCCACCCCATGTGGGATTTCAACAGGGAGGATGATGCCACCCGCCATGGCCGCAAGGGGCCGGGATCGGTCGCCAATCTGGTGCAGATACTATCCGGCCTGTACAAAGGGGAGAAGGAGGACTTCCTCCGTGCTAGTCCATTGAATGGGTTTTCCATGAATAACCCTCGGAGCTGGGTAAGCGGACGTTTATCTATCCGATCCATATTCCCAAAGTTAAGTGTCTCACTTTGTGATTTCGATGCAGGAACTGCGCCGGGACGTAGAGGACATACACAGCCCGACTCCACAACCCAAGGATCCGTAACGATCCCTTGATCCGGCCTCTGAAGAGTATCCGGACATAAAGGTGGAGCTGGTCGATGGGGTGTTCCACCAACTTAGCATTGACAATGCTTTGGTCGCCATTACGGCCGACTACCCCGGAATATCTCCGGTTTCCCAGGTAACTGTGACCGGAGTCCTGATACCATTACTTATCCGTGCTTATCTCTAACCACCGTATACCAACGGTGTTCCGCAGGAGGTGCCTTCGAGGCGGGAAGCCGAACCCGCGGCGGCTGGCCAACAAGGGGCAGCTCGGCCCAGCAGGCGGAAAAGGAGTGAGGCCCAAATCGAAACGTCGCCGCAACGGTATGACGCACCATCGTGTTTAAAGGAAAGCTTCCTGGGAGGTATATTAATGCTCATGATTTTTCTAGGAGAAAGAGCGCTCGCCGGACTGTGTCCGGAGAGGTTGCCAATCGAGCCTCCGCCAGCCAGGCTCCAACGCCTGGTCCGGAGGGGGAGGCGAACACAAGGCGTGCGCCGGATGCTCCTCCAATGGAGGATGCCGACAGGTTGTCCGCCACAAGATCTGAGGTGGAGAGAACCATGAATCATAGGCTCCGTCGGACAGTTCTTCATGACGCGAGTTTCTCCCCGGAGGCATTGAATTCCTTTAATGCGAGAGATGCGCACCTCCGTGCCGCTCGAGATGGTCTAACCAGAGCCATGGAGCAGTATGTGAAAGACATACGGGTGAGTGAATTTTGACCACTTATATATATTAGTAGCCCCCAATTCATAAAATAGTTAGAATAACTGATTTAAGGATCATTTGTTTTGCAGGATCTTTCATAAAAGAATACCCATCTGTCCCAGGAGCTTCAAGAGTGCAAGGCCCAACTTGAGGCCGCACTAGCCGCCATAGGGGGAGCCACAGAAACCCCCTCTGGTAATACATACTTCAAAAGATAAGTAGTTTGTGAAGTGCGGCGTGTGTATAAGTCTGACAATAATATTGCAGATGGCGCCGGACTAGATCCGGACAAGCAACAGCTACTACGCTAGCTGAGGGCCGGCGAGAAGGTGCTTATGACGGTGCAGCAAGAGAGGAACAAACTCCAAGATGCCAACACCCAGCTGGGCGAGGACCTAAAAGATGTTCGGGCCAGCTGTCTGACTCCGTGAAGGAGAATCGGCGGCTTCGTCGCGGCATTTATAGTAAGTGCTTGAGCAAACTTTTTTAAAAAGAAGAGTTCAGCGAGGAAGTCGATTGACAGAAATGTGTCTGTTGGCATGCTCACAGGTCGTCCTGCGGAGGAAATGCCCAGTTCAACGGGTGACCTACTTCCCGAGCAGCTGCAACTGCACGAACGTGTTCGGCAGGAGATGAGCGGAGTCGCCCAGGCCTTGTGGCCTTCCGTGTCCTTGCCCGAAGGTCTTGGAGAGCTTGCGGAGAAGCTTCAGGGAGCACGACGGCGCTTCCGGTTGTGGAAGATATCGACCTGCCATCAAGGCGCCAGGCAGGCCTGGGCCTTGGTGAAGACACGGTATGCGAAGGCTGACCCCAACCACATGGCCGAGGTCGGACCTGTGGGGCCTGATGGGAAGGAGATCCCTGTGAGCTTAGTGTACGACCAAGTAGAGTTGGCCGCAAAGTATTCACAGCGGGACTGTAAACTAGACAGTTTATTAGATGGTATCGAAGAGGAATACCATCAGTCAGCTTGACTATGTAATTTGAAATGACATGAAAAATGCCTTCTAGCCGGATTGTAGATCGTTTGTCATTGCGGACCTTTTCGCTTCAACCTCGGGACCCGACAGTCCGGAGTGTGTCCGAATACCCTCATGGTTATATAAAAACCGGGGCATGCGTGGAGACCAGGTGTAGGGGTCATTAGTGCTTTATCAGAAAAGTGCCCAACTAGTTATGTTATATTACATGGTTAGTAAGAAACATCTTCCAAGGAGAATAGTTCCGTTAGGGGTTCCTTTCCCTGGGAGGCATGCCCTAAAGTGCATGTCCGGACTGCAAAAAAAAGCAGGAAAGCATCTGGGGCAGATAAATAAGTAGGTAAGAAATCATCTTTCAATTCACCGACCGAATATTCCCTTAAGAACGCTAGCTTTCGGCTTCACCCAGTCTGAGGTACACATCCGGCTGACCCAGCAGTAACAATCGCAGAGGTGCTCCCTTTACCTCCTAGCCGAACAATCGGGGACGTAGGGTAAGCACAGGAGCCAGGCAACCCAGCTTGGCCAAAATTTAAGTCATATCGATGCATATAATGGTGAATAAAAGGTACATGTGGAAGTGTGACACATGTGTTGGCTACAAGGCCCGTATAAATAAGCTTCTGTTAAAGAAGCCCCCAGGTATAATGAGTGCGGATAGCACGTCAAGTGTGTCCGAACAATGTGCAGACGAGCCACCGAAGGCCCGTGAGAGGAGAAAAAAAGGAAAAAAAGAGAGGGGGAAAATAAAAGACAGTTAAAGTATAAAATATAGACGGGGGAGGGAGACGAACTCAGAGTCCGGCGCTAGGCGTAAAATCTACGGAGACGGGCTGTGTTCCATGGATTTGGCTCGAGTCGGTTATCCGATGCATTTCGCAGACGGTACGCTCCGCCGGTCAGGACCTGGTCGATGATGAAGGGACCTTCCCATTTGGGCTTGAGCTTGTCCTTTTTCTTGTCCGGCAGGTGTAGAACTAGTTCGCCAACATTGTAAGTTTTGGCCCGTACTTCTCTGCTTTGATATCTTGGAGCCTGCTGTTGATAGAATGCGGAACGAGCTTTTGCCGCGTCAAGCTCATCTTCTAAGGCATCCAAACTGTCCTCCAGCTCGGCTTCTCTTTCTTCGTACATGCGCACGCGAGGTGAATCATGAATTATGTCGCAGGGCAAAACTGCCTCTGCGCCGTATACCATAAAAAATGGTGTGAATCCGGTAGTGCGGTTTGGCGTGGTCCGCAGCCCCCAGAGTACGGAGTCGAGCTCCTCTACCCAGTGCGTGTTAGATTCCTTAAGGGACCGCACTAGTCTGGGTTTGATGCCGCTCATGATTAGACTATTTGCTCGTTCGACTTGACCGTTAGTTTGAGGGTGATAGACTGAAGCGTAGTCGAGCTTGATGCCCATGTTTCTGCACCAGAGTTTAACCTCGTCGGCCGTGAAGTTCGTGCCATTATCAGTGATGATGCTATGGGGGACGCCGTAACGGTGTACTACCCCAGATATGAAGTCTATCAAAGGTCCGGATTCGGCCGTTTTAACTGGCTTGGCCTCTATCCATTTGTTGAATTTGTCCACCATGACCAACAGGTATTTTTGCTTGTGGGTTCCCCCTTTAAGGGGTCCAACCATGTCAAGCCCCCAAACCACGAACGGCCAGGTGATGGGTATAGTTTTGAGGGCGGTGGGTGGCATGTGGCTTTGATTATCAAAGAGTTGGCAACCGACGCATCGTTGAACTAAGTCCCGAGCATCTGCCTGGGCCGTCGGCCAATAAAATCATGTACGGAAGGCCTTGCCTACAAGGGCCCGGGCTGCGGCGTGGTGCCCGCCGTGTCCGGCGTGAATTTCAGCCAGAAGATTTCGCCCTTCCTCTTCGGAGATGCACCTTTGAAGGACTCCGATTGTGCTTTTCTTATAAAGCTCTCCCTCATGGACCTTGTAGGCTTTAGATCGCCGTACTATGCAGCGGGCCTCGTTTTGGTTTTCGGGAAGTTCCTGCCTGATTAAGTAGGCTAGGAATGGTTCCGTCCACGGGGCAATGACTGCCATTATTTCATGGGCTGAAGGTGTTATTTCATTGGCAAAGCCACCGATTGTGTCAGAGTGTTCGGTGTTGGGCGGTGCGGTTGGTTCCAGGTTGTTGTTTCCGGACTCCCCTTCCCATAATACGGATGGCTTGAAAAGCCGCTCTAGGAAGATGTTGGGAGGGACGGCGTCGCGCTTTGCGCCGATGTGTGCCAACACGTCGGCCGCCTGGTTATTATCCCGGGCTATATGGTGGAATTTGAGTCCTTCGAACAGAGCTGACATTTTTAAGACGGCGTTATGGTAGGCTGCCATTTTCGGATCCTTGGCGTCAAAGTCTCCATTTATTTGGGATATTGCGAGGTTTGAATCCCCGCGGACCTCTAGGTGTTGAATGCCCATGGAGATTGCCATCCGGAGACCATGTAGAAGGGCCTCGTATTCGGCTGCATTGTTGGAGTCCGTGTACATTATCTGGAGTACGTATTGGACAGTGTCTCCGGTTGGGGACGTCAGGACAATGCCAGCCCCCAGGCCGGCCAACATTTTGGAGCCGTCAAAGTGCATGATCCAATTGGAGTATGCGTCGTACTCTTTAGGGAGTTCGGCTTCGGTCCATTCAGCGATGAAGTCGGCCAAAACTTGCGCTTGATAGCTCGCCGTGGTTTGTAGGTTATGTCGAATGGTAGGAGCTCAATGGCCCATTTTGCAATCCTGCCAGTCGCGTCGCAGTTGTTTATAATGTCGTTAAGAGGTACTTCGGAGGCTACTGTTATCGAACACTCTTGAAAGTAGTGTCGCAGCTTCCGGGATGCCATGAACACCGCGTACGCTATCTTTTGATAATGTGGATACCGGGACTTGCATGGAGTTAGAACAGTGGATACGTAGTACACTGGTTTTTGAAGAGGGAATTTGTGTCCTTCCGTTTCTCGTTCGACGACGAGCACCGCGCTTACAACTTGATGTGTTGCCGCGATATATAATAACATTGGTTCGCCCAAGTTGGGCGCGGCCAGGACCGAATTTGTTGCCAATATGGCCTTTATTTCTTCGAGTTCGGCCATGGCGGCATCCGTCCATTCGAAGTGTTCGGTGCGCCGGAGGAGGCGATAAAGGGGTAATGCCTTTTCTCCCAAGCGGGAGATGAAGCGGCTTAGAGCCGCCATGCATCCAGTCAATTTTTGTATTTGCTTGAGGTCCTTTGGGATATCCAATTGTGATAGAGCTCGGATCTTGGCTGGGTTTGCTTCAAGTCCTCTACCGGATACAATGAAGCCCAAGAGCTTTCCGGCTGGTACGCCGAAAACGCATTTTTCCGGGTTGAGCTTAATGTCATATGCTCGGAGGTTGTCAAATGTGAGCCTCAAATCGTCTACTAGAGTTTCGACGTGTTTAGACTTGACGACCACATCGTCTACTTATGCCTCCACTGTTTTGCTGATCTGGGTTGCCAGACATGTCTGAATCATGCGCTGATATGTTGCGCCGGTGTTTTTGAGCCCGAAGGGCATTGTGTTGAAGTAGAATGGTCCGTATGGAGTAATGAATGCCGTTGCGGCTTGGTCTGGCTCCGCCATCTTGATTTGATGGTAGCCGGAGTATGCATCGAGGAAGCACAATGAATCGTGCCCTACGGCAACATCGATAATTTGCTCGATGCGGGGAAGGGGAAAGGATCCTTTGGACAAGCCTTGTTAAGGTCCTTGAAATCGACACACAGGCGCCAGGATTTGTCCTTCTTTGGTACCATTACCAGGTTTGCTAGCCAGTTCGGATGTTTTATGTCTCTGATGAATCCGGCTTCTAATAGTTTGGCTAGCTCCTCTCCCATTGCCTGTCTTTTGGGTTCGGAAAATCGCCGAAGAGCCTATTTGACTGGCTTGAATCTTTTTAGGATATTTAGGCTGTGCTCTGCCAACCTGCGTGGGATTCCTGGCATGTCTGAAGGGTGCCAGGCAAAGATGTCCCAATTTTCCCGAAGGAATTCTCATAGTGCGGCGTCTACATCAGTGTTTAATTGTGCCCCAATGGAGGCCGTCTTTGTGGGGTCCGTTGGATGGACTTGGAATTTGACTATTTCATCCGCTGGCTTAAAAGAGGTGGACTTGGATCTCTTATCGAGTATCACATCGTCCCTGTTCACCGTGGAGCGCAGCGCAGTGAGTTCCTCGGCCGCTAGGGCTTCGGATAGTGCCTCTAGGGCTAGTGCGGCTGTCTTATTTTCGGCGCGGAGTGCTATGTCCGGATCACTGACAAGAGTGATGATTCCGTTGGGCCCGGGCATTTTGAGCTTCATGTACCCGTAATGGGGTATAGCTTGAAAAATTGTGAATGCCTCTCGCCCTAATAAAGCGTGATATCCGCTGCTGAACGGGGCCACTTGGAACGTGACCTCCTCGGACCTGTAATTGTCCAGCGAGCCGAACACCACATCCAGTGTAATTTTTCTTGTGCAGCGTGCTTCCCGACTAGGGATTATTCCTCTAAAGGTTGTGCTGCTTCGCTCAATGCGGCTCCAGTCTATTTCCATTTTTCGAAGGGTTTCCTCGTAGATGAGGTTTAATCCGCTGCCGCCATCCATGAGTACCTTAGTAAGGCGAAAGCCGTCCACTATTGGACTGAGGACCAATGCGGCTGGTGCTCGGGCTGTTCGGAATTTAGGTTCGTCACTGGCGTTAAAGGTAATAGCCGTGTCGCTCCATGGATTTATTGTTGCTACCTGGTAGACTTCGGCGAGGCTGCGGAGTGTTCGTTTCCGCATACTATTTGATGCGAAAGTCTCAAAGACTGTTAATACCGTACTGGTACTGCTGGGCTGGTTCTCTAGGGCTAGAAGCTCTTCGCCACTTTTGGCCACCTGCCGTAGTATCCAACATGCTTGAAGGCTATTTGTTGGAGTGGCACCCTCTGTACTATGGATTTTGCAGGGTCCGCTGAGCCATCCCTCCAGTACGGTTCCGTGCCCTTTAGGGTTTTTTTTCTTTTTGGTTTTTAACCCAGGTGCCTGAATATGATGCACCCTTTTATTTTGGACTAGGGTTGTGCTCGGAGCCGGATTGTCCCAAAATTTGGTTTCGGTTTTCCAGGTACTCTCCATCGCACAGTACTTTTGTACTATGGACGCCAAGTCGGCGAAGCGTGTAATTTCATGACGACTTATGGCGTTCATGATTCCCTTGTCCGTGCAATTGTTGCAGAAGATTGAGATTGCGCTTTCCTCGCGGCAGTCTTTATCCTGTCAATAACCAGGAGGAATCTGGAGTACTGTTTCAGCGGGCTCTTGCCGGATTCGAGATAGATCGCTTGTGTTCGGGTGGGCGGGTGGAATTAGATTCGGAACCCCGTCCGATCTAAGACTCAAGGGCCAAAAAGTTTCTGAACTTGGAAGCTTGGGTTGTTGGATGTTGTCCGACAAATCTGGCCCGCTGCCTGACTTTAGGTTCAGTGCTTGGTTGACGTCCGTCCCTCCGCGGGAATCCGGCATGGAGGGGTCAAGAATTCGGACATAGCTTGTCCTTTGTAGGACAAGAGTCGCCGTGTTGTTCCTCCTCCACAGCAACATGGTGGGAAGCCTGGGGAGAGTTGATCTCTCTCAGATCGGTTTTAAGCCCAATCTGATCGTAGTCTGTGGCGACTCCCAGGGCGGAGATGCGATCCAAGAGCTTGCTTAAGGAGGAGAGCTCCACCGGATCTAGCTGCTCGGCAAATTCCGAGTTGACGTGGAGATCGCTTTTGATGACCCGAGAGGTCATCGTTGGCGAGGCGGCCGAATAGGCGGTCATAAGAAAACCGCCTAGCCGGATAGTTTGGCCGATGGCCAAAGCTCCTTTGGCAATGGTGCCGTCTTTAAAGACGTGATGAGGCATCCTTCCTGATTGCGACGGCACAGAGGAACTCTTAATGAAAGCACCAATGTCGGTGTCAAAACCGGCAGATCTCAGGTAGGGGGTCCCGAACTGTGCGTCTAGGCGGATGGTAACAGGAGACAAGGGACACGATGTTTTTACCCAGGTTCGGGCCCTCTCGATGGAGGTAAAACCCTACTCCTGCTTGATTGATATTGATGATATGGGTAGTACAAGAGTAGATCTACCACGAGATCAAGGAGGCTAAACCCTAGAAGCTAGCCTATGGTATGATTGTTGTTTGTCCTACGGACTAAAACCCTCCGGTTTATATAGACATCGGAGAGGGCTAGGGATACACCGAGTCGGTTACAATGGTAGGAGATCTACATATCCGTATTGCCAAGCTTGCCTTCCACGCCAAGGAAAGTCCCATCGGGACACGGGACGAAGTCTTCAATCTTGTATCTTCATAGTCTTGGAGTCCAGCCAATGATGATAGTTCGGCTATCCGGACACCCCCTAGTCTAGGACTCCGTCAGCTACCTCGGTGTCTTGTTTCATTTTTTTGACTCCTGCATCTAATACCTGCATGTCCAGTCTCAACTTGTTGATTATACCTTGACAATCATGTACACGTTGTCTTGCCACCTCTAGTTGATGCTCGAGATCAGCACATTCCAATTCCAATCCATAATCATTCGGTAACGGCCATGCCGCACTGCTTGCAGATTTTTTTGTTGATGTCACTTCATCCTGAAATGTTTCTGTAAGTACACATGATTAGGGCAAAAATATAGTTACAACAGTGAAGCGAACAAGACACTATTTTGTACTACATGGCAAAACAGGACTAACTATAATGTTACATGTCACTTTCACACAAAAAATGGTACATGTCATGAAGGATAAGCAGGTGATATTTTAAAAATTATAAAATAGATAGTCTGTGCAGCCTGCATACAGAAATCCCTCTTAGCTCACCAGAGGAGCATGATGTTGGGGCCCAATCGAAAACACAGACAAGTTACAAATTTAGACAGCACGTTGCGTACAAGTAAGCAAGCAGTTGGCCATTCTGTACCTCAATTAAAGTCTTAGGGAGCATAATGAACAGCAGAGGGTTTCATACAAACATACTACAACAGGCAAAACTATGCAATCATTAGCATAGTATAAACTAGATTGTGAGCCTCATGCAGTAATAGTTGGTTAATAGACTTCAAAGCTTCAGGCACACTTCAGCAGAGTAATTAAATGGTAAGGCCTTTAATTATGTCAACTAATAGTGATACAAGTACCAAACATCAGGCACAATTATTTGGGCATCTCATTAAGTGAGGACAAATAAAGCAATTGAAAAGAGAAAAATAACTATGACTGAAACAAACAAGGAATTGAACTGTTGAGTTGCATACAGTGACTTACCTTAGCAGTTTGAAGAGGCTCGGCGCAGCTCCTACTTCTCTTACAAGGCTCCTTCCTAACATCTTGTACTTGGAAATCCTCAATCTTATCTTCATTGCACCCCCTCTGCAAGGTGACACAAACTAGTTACTCGTCTCCTTGGAAGATAAATATGCATACTTTCCAGTCTATGAACACAAAAGGATGAGATTATAACAAAACAACACCACATAATGAAACATGCCGCATCTCTTGCACTTGCACACAATGCAATGAGCATTTACTATGTCTGCACTATGTAAAAACTAGGCATACCTTCAAACTGGATCTCCAGGTACTCTTGGAGAGCCTACTGTAGTGTACAACCAAACCTTTATTCACCTATGAGTTAGACAAGGCCCCACTACAACAGCCCTTATTGTTTAAATCGTTGACAAGCTCTGTTAGAGTGTTAGGTCAAGAACAACAAGTAATCAAAGCAAACAGTCCTAGTATGGCTGGCTGATGCAAACAAGCAATTGAACAGATGTGTGAGCAAATCTTACATATCAAGAAAAGAAGCAAAGAAGGAGGCTTAAAGACCATCACTTGACTGACCAGATTTAAGGGGCATTTAAACATCATGTGCAACGTATGAACTAACATAAACATTGCATATTCCAAATTCTACAATGGAATGCACATGTATTAGGTTATGCCATGTATGATGATGCCTAAATGTACAGATAGCAGGCAGGAGTGATTCATCATTGCACGCACAATTGAATTGCAGGTTAAGGGCCAGTTTGATTCCGCCTTTTCAGGGTATATTGTCAAAATAAGCCATAAAAGATGTAAAGAAGTCATTTTTGAGTTATGGGCTTGGGCTTAACTAATTTCGCTTTGGAGGGGGGTGTTTCGGGTAGAACCTCACTAAAAATTAAAGGGAAGGGGAATAGTGAAATGACTCTGTTGTCTGCCTATATTACACTCAAAATGCAACTGCTGACGCCTGTGTCACACCTGACCCTAAAGTAAAAACAAACACGCAAGCATTCATTGCCCTGCCCGCTTGCATCTCCTCTCCCCTTTCCCTCTACCTCGATCCCCTGCCTGCAGCACTAGGGTTCGTCCAGCGAGCCGTTGCCACTGGTCCCATCTGGCCTGGTCCTCGACGATGCTATGTCCAGCTAGGCTACATGCCCAGTGGGTAGGGGCAAATCTCCCTGGCTGCTCCTCCCTCTGGCGCCGCCCCTCATTCTCATGGTCTCCAGCGGCTGCTCCAGTGTGGTTCGTCCAACGCACTACTCCAGCGGGCGCTGCACAACTACGGTTGATGCCACACTGCGGCAGAAGGCACCTTGTTCCCCCTCCCCTCCTCCCAGGCCATGGCCTTGAGGTGCTGTTAAAGGATGAGCTCATCCAACAAGGTGAGGATCTCCTCTGATTTTTTGCCAAATTTTCATTCTGATCCACTATACGATGAATTGCTATGAGCTGCTTCTGCTGCTTTTATATGATGCATTGCTATGAGCTGCTCCTGCTGCTGCTATATGATGAATTGCTATGAGCTACTGCTGCTGTATGATGAGTTGCTATGAGCTGCTGCTGCTGCTATATGATGAATTGCTATGAGCTGCTGCTGCTGCTATATGATGAGTTGCTACAAGCTGCTCCTGCTGCTGCTATATGATGAATTGCTATGAGCTGCTCCTGCTGCTGCTATATGATGAATTG